>NW_027490363.1:300000-462185 GCF_050948175.1 Xylocopa sonorina
ATTTCTATGTTTCATGGTAAGATATAATATGATTTGCGAAGTGTTATGTATTCCTCGTCTACACATCAAATGAATGTAAATGCGACACTTCCTTGCAAGGAAATAGCGTTTGCAGATGTCTACGTATCGTAGCAATAGAGATCTTTTGATTCTTAAAACGCGATATCGCATCTCATTTCTATGTTTCATGGTAAGATATTACATGATTTGCGAAGTGCCATGTATTCCTCGTCTACACTTCAAATGAATGTAAATGCGACACTTCCTTGCAGGGAAATAGCGTTTGCAGATGTCTACGTATCGTAGCAATAGAGTTCTAATGCTTCTTAAAACGCGATATCGCATCTCATTTCTATGTTTCATGGTAAGATATAATATGATTTGCGAAGTGTTATGTATTCCTCGTCTACACATCAAATGAATGTAAATGCGACACTTCCTTGCAAGGAAATAGCGTTTGCAGATGTCTACGTATCGTAGCAATAGAGATCTTTTGATTCTTAAAACGCGATATCTCATCTCATTTCTATCTTTCATGGTAAGATATTATGTGATTTGCGAAGTGTCATGTATTCCTCGTCTACACTTCAAATGAATGTAAATGCGCCACTTCCTTGCTAGGAAATAGCGTCTGCAGATGTCTACGTATCGTAGCAATAGAGTTCTAATGCTTCTTAAAACGCGATATCGCATCCCATTTCTATGTTTCATGGTAAGATATAATATGATTTGCGAAGTGTTATGTATTCCTCGTCTACACTTCAAACGAATGTAAATGCGACACTTCCTTGCAAGGAAATAGCGTTTGCACATGTCTACCTATCGTAGCAATAGTGTTCTAATGCTTCTTAAAACGCGATATCGCATCTCATTTCTATGTTTCATGGTAAGATATAATATGATTTGCGAGGTGTCATGTATTCCTCGTCTACACTTCAAATAAATGTAAATGCGACACTTCCTTGCAAGGAAATAGCGTTTGCAGATGTCTACGTATCGTAGCAATAGAGTTCTAATGCTTCTTAAAACGCGATATCGCATCTCATTTCTATGTTTCATGGTAAGATATAATATGATTTGCGAAGTGTTATGTATTCCTCGTCTACACATCAACTGAATGTAAATGCGACACTTCCTTGCAAGCAAATAGCGTTTGCAAATGTCTACCTATCGTAGCAATAGTGTTCTAATGCTTCTTAAAACGCGATATCGCATCTCATTTCTATGTTTCATGATAAGATATAATATGATTTGCGAAGTGTCATGTATTCCTCGTCTACACTTCAAATGAATGTAAATGCGACACTTCCTTGCAAGGAAATAGCGTTTGCAGATGTCTACGTATCGTAGCAATAGAGTTCTAATGCTTCTTAAAACGCGATATCGCATCTCATTTCTATGTTTCATGGTAAGATATAATATGATTTGCGAAGTGTTATGTATTCCTCGTCTACACATCAAATGAATGTAAATGCGACACTTCCTTGCAAGGAAATAGCGTTTGCAGATGTCTACGTATCGTAGCAATAGAGATCTTTTGATTCTTAAAACGCGATATCGCATCTCATTTCTATGTTTCATGGTAAGATATTACATGATTTGCGAAGTGCCATGTATTCCTCGTCTACACATCAAATGAATGTAAATGCGACACTTCCTTGCAGGGAAATAGCGTTTGCAGATGTCTACGTATCGTAGCAATAGAGTTCTAATGCTTCTTAAAACGCGATATCGCATCTCATTTCTATGTTTCATGGTAAGATATAATATGATTTGCGAAGTGTTATGTATTCCTCGTCTACGCATCAAATGAATGTAAATGCGACACTTCCTTGCAAGGAAATAGCGTTTGCAGATGTCTACGTATCGTAGCAATAGAGATCTTTTGATTCTTAAAACGCGATATCTCATCTCATTTCTATCTTTCATGGTAAGATATTATGTGATTTGCGAAGTGTCAAGTATTCCTCGTCTACACTTCAAATGAATGTAAATGCGACACTTCCTTGCAAGGAAGTAGCGTTTGCAAATGTCTACCTATCGTAGCAATAGTGTTCTAATGCTTCTTAAAACGCGATATCGCATCTTATTTCTATGTTTCATGATAAGATATAATATGATTTGCGAAGTGTCATGTATTCCTCGTCTACACTTCAAATGAATGTAAATGCGACACTTCCTTGCAAGGAAATAGCGTTTGCAGATGTCTACGTATCGTAGCAATAGAGTTCTTATGATTCTTAAAACGCGATATCGCATCTCATTTCTATGTTTCATGGTAAGATATAATATGATTTGCGAAGTGCTATGTATTCCTCGTCTACACTTCAAATGAATGTAAATGCGACACTTTCTTGCAAGGAAATAGCGTTTGCAGATGTCTACGTATCGTAGCATTGGATTTCTGATGCTTCTTAAAACGAGATATTGCATCTCATATCTATGTTTCATGATAAGATATAATATTCATTGCGAAGTGTTATGCATTCCTCGTCTACGATACAAATGAATGAAAATGCGACACTTCCTTGCAAGGAAATAGCGTTTGCAGATGTCTACGTATCGTAGCAATAGAGTTCTAATGCTTCTTAAAACGCGATATCGCATCTCATTTCTATGTTTCATGGTAAGATATAATATGATTTGCGAAGTGTTATGTATTCCTCGTCTACACATCAAATGAATGTAAATGCGACACTTCCTTGCAAGGAAATAGCATTTGCAGATGTCTACGTATCGTAGCAATAGAGATCTTTTGATTCTTAAAACGCGATATCGCATCTCATTTCTATGTTTCATGATAAGATATAATATGATTTGCGAAGTGTCAAGTATTCCTCGTCTACACTTCAAATGAATGTAAATGCGACACTTCCTTGCAAGGAAGTAGCGTTTGCAAATGTCTACCTATCGTAGCAATAGTGTTCTAATGCTTCTTAAAACGCGATATCGCATCTTATTTCTATGTTTCATGATAAGATATAATATGATTTGCGAAGTGTTATGTATTCCTCGTCTACACATCAAATGAATGTAAATGCGACACTTCCTTGCAAGGAAATAGCGTTTGCAGATGTCTACGTATCGTAGCAATAGAGATCTTTTGATTCTTAAAACGCGATATCTCATCTCATTTCTATCTTTCATGGTAAGATATTATGTGATTTGCGAAGTGTCATGTATTCCTCGTCTACACTTCAAATGAATGTAAATGCGCCACTTCCTTGCTAGGAAATAGCGTCTGCAGATGTCTAGGTATCGTAGCAATAGGGTTCTAATGCTTCTTAAAACGCGATATCGCATCCCATTTCTATGTTTCATGGTAAGATATAATATGATTTGCGAAGTGTTATGTATTCCTCGTCTACACTTCAAATGAATGTAAATGCGACACTTCCTTGCAAGGAAATAGCGTTTGCACATGTCTACCTATCGTAGCAATAGTGTTCTAATGCTTCTTAAAACGCGATATCGCATCTCATTTCTATGTTTCATGGTAAGATATAATATGATTTGCGAAGTGTCATGTATTCCTCGTCTACACTTCAAATAAATGTAAATGCGACACTTCCTTGCAAGGAAATAGCGTTTGCAGATGTCTACGTATCGTAGCAATAGAGTTCTAATGCTTCTTAAAACGCGATATCGCATCTCATTTCTATGTTTCATGGTAAGATATAATATGATTTGCGAAGTGTTATGTATTCCTCGTCTACACATCAACTGAATGTAAATGCGACACTTCCTTGCAAGCAAATAGCGTTTGCAAATGTCTACCTATCGTAGCAATAGTGTTCTAATGCTTCTTAAAACGCGATATCGCATCTCATTTCTATGTTTCATGATAAGATATAATATGATTTGCGAAGTGTCATGTATTCCTCGTCTACACTTCAAATGAATGTAAATGCGACACTTCCTTGCAAGGAAATAGCGTTTGCAGATGTCTACGTATCGTAGCAATAGAGTTCTAATGCTTCTTAAAACGCGATATCGCATCTCATTTCTATGTTTCATGGTAAGATATAATATGATTTGCGAAGTGTTATGTATTCCTCGTCTACACATCAACTGAATGTAAATGCGACACTTCCTTGCAAGGAAATAGCGCTTGCAGATGTCTACGTATCGTAGCAATAGAGTTCTTATGATTCTTAAAACGTGATATCGCATCTCATTTCTATGTTTCATGGTAAGATATAATATGATTTGCGAAGTGTCATGTATTCCTCGTCTACACTTCAAATGAATGTAAATGCGACACTTCCTTGCAAGGAAATAGCGTTTGCAGATGTCTACGTATCGTAGCAATGGATTTCTAATGCTTCTTAAAAGGCGATATCGCATCTCATTTCTATGTTTCATGGTAAGGTATAATATGATTTGCGAAGTGTTATGTATTCCTCGTCTACACTTCAAATGAATGTAAATGCGACACTTCTTTGCAAGGAAATAGCGTTTGCAGATGTCTACGTATCGTTGCAATAGAGTTCTTATGATTCTTAAAACGCGATATCGCATCTCATTTCTATGTTTCATGGTAAGATATAATATCATTTGCGGAGTGTTATGTACTCCTCGTCTACACTTCAAATGAATGTAAATGCGACACTTCCTTGCAAGGAAATAGCGTTTGCAAATGTCTACCTATCGTAGCAGTAGTGTTCTAATACTTCTTAGAACGCGATGTCGCATCTCATTTCTATGTTTCATGGTAAGATATAATATGATTTGCGAACTGTTATGTATTCCTCGTCTACGATTCAAATGAATGAAAATGCGACACTTCCTTTCAAGGAAATAGCGTTTGCAGATGTCTACGTATCGTAGCAATAGAGTTCTAATGCTTCTTAAAACGCGATATCGCATCTCATTTCTATGTTTCATGGTAAGATATAATATGATTTGCGAAGTGTTATGTATTCCTCGTCTACACATCAAATGAATGTAAATGCGACACTTTCTTGCAAGGAAATAGCGTTTGCCGATGTCTACGTATCGAAGCAATAGGGTTCAAATGCTTCTTAAAACGAGATATTGCATCTCATATATATGTTTCATGATAAGATATAATATTCATTGCGAAGTGTTATGCATTCCTCGTCTACGATTCAAATGAATGTAAATGCGACACTTCCTTGCAAGGAAATAGCGTTTGCAGATGTCTACGTATCGTAGCAATAGAGTTCTAATGCTTCTTAAAACGCGATATCGCATCTCATTTCTATGTTTCATGGTAAGGTATAATATGATTTGCGAAGTGTTATGTATTCCTCGTCTACACTTCAAATGAATGTAAATGCGACACTTCCTTGCAAGGAAATAGCGTTTGCAGATGTCTACGTATCGTAGCAATAGAGCTCTAATGCTTCTTAAAACGCGATATCGCATCTCATTTCTATGTTTCATGGTAAGATATAATATGATTTGCGAAGTGTTATGCATTCCTCGTCTACGATTCAAATGAATGTAAATGCGACACTTCCTTGCAAGGAAATAGCGTTTGCAGATGTCTACGTATCGTAGCAATAGAGTTCCAATGCATCTTAAAACGCGATATCGCATCTCATTTCTATGTTTCATGGTAAGGTATAATATGATTTGCGAAGTGTTATGTATTCCTCGTCTACACTTCAAATGAATGTAAATGCGACACTTCTTTGCAAGGAAATAGCGTTTGCAGATGTCTACGTATCGTTGCAATAGAGTTCTTATGATTCTTAAAACGCGATATCGCATCTCATTTCTATGTTTCATGGTAAGATATAATATGATTTGCGAAGTGTCATGTATTCCTCGTCTACACTTCAAATGAATGTAAATGCGACAATTCCTTGCAAGGAAATAGCGTTTGCAGATGTCTACGTATCGTAGCAATAGAGTTCTTATGATTCTTAAAACGCGATATCGCATCTCATTTCTATGTTTCATGGTAAGATATAATATGATTTGCGAAGTGTCATGTATTCCTCGTCTACACTTCAAATGAATGTAAATGCGACACTTCCTTGCAAGGAAATAGCGTTTGCAGATCTCTACGTATCGTAGCAATGGATTTCTAATGCTTCTTAAAAGGCGATATCGCATCTCATTTCTATGTTTCATGGTAAGGTATAATATGATTTGCGAAGTGTTATGTATTCCTCGTCTACACTTCAAATGAATGTAAATGCGACACTTCTTTGCAAGGAAATAGCGTTTGCAGATGTCTACGTATCGTTGCAATAGAGTTCTTATGATTCTTAAAACGCGATATCGCATCTCATTTCTATGTTTCATGGTAAGATATAATATCATTTGTGGAGTGTTATGTACTCCTCGTCTACACTTCAAATGAATGTAAATGCGACACTTCCTTGCAAGGAAATAGCGTTTGCAAATGTCTACCTTTCGTAGCAGTAGTGTTCGAATACTTCTTAGAACGCGATGTCGCATCTCATTTCTATGTTTCATGGTAAGATATAATATGATTTGCGAACTGTTATGTATTCCTCGTCTACACTTTAAATGAATGTAAATGCGACACTTTCTTGCAAGGAAATAGCGTTTGCAGATGTCTACGTATCGAAGCAATAGAGTTCAAATGCTTCTTAAAACGAGATATTGCATCTCATATCTATGTTTCATGATAAGATATAATATTCATTGCGAAGTGTTATGCATTCCTCGTCTACGATTCAAATGAATGTAAGTGCGACACATCCTTGCAAGGAAATAGCGTTGGCAGATGTCTACGTATCGTAGCAATAGAGTTCTAATGCTTCTTAAAACGCGATATCGCATCTCATTTCTATGTTTCATGGTAAGATATAATATGATTTGCGAAGTGTTATGCATTCCTCGTCTACGATTCAAATGAATGAAAATGCGACACTTCCTTGCAAGGAAATAGCGTTTGCAGATGTCTACGTATCGTAGCAATAGAGTTCTAATGCTACTTAAAACGCGATATCACATCTCATTCTATGTTTCATGGTAAGATATAATATGATTTGCGAAGTGTTATGTATTCCTCGTCTACACATCAAATGAATGTAAATGCGACACTTCCTTGCAAGGAAATAGCGATTGCAGATGTCTACGTATCGTAGCAATAGAGATCTTTTGGTTCTTAAAACGCGATATCGCATCTCATTTCTATGTTTCATGGTAAGATATTATATGATTTGCGAAGTGTCATGTATTCCTCGTCTACACATCAACTGAATGTAAATGCGACACTTCCTTGCAAGGAAATAGCGTTTGCAAATGTCTACCTATCGTAGCAATAGTGTTCTAATGCTTCTTAAAACGCGATATCGCATCTCATTTCTATGTTTCATGATAAGATATAATATGATTTGCGAAGTGTCATGTATTCCTCGTCTACACTTCAAATGAATGTAAATGCGACACTTCCTTGCAAGGAAATAGCGTTTGCAAATGTCTACCTATCGTAGCAATAGTGTTCTAATGCTTCTTAAAACGCGATATCGCATCTCATTTCTATGTTTCATGATAAGATATAATATGATTTGCGAAGTGTCATGTATTCCTCGTCTACACTTCAAATGAATGTAAATGCGACACTTCCTTGCAAGGAAATAGCGTTTGCAGATGTCTACGTATCGTAGCAATAGAGTTCTAATGCTTCCTAAAACGTGATATCGCATATCATTTCTATGTTTCATGGTAAGATATAATATGATTTGCGAAATGTTATGTATTCCTCGTCCACACATCAACTGAATGTAAATGCGACACTTCCTTGCAAGGAAATAGCACTTGCAGATGTCTACGTATCGTAGCAATAGAGTTCTTATGATTCATAAAACGCGATATCGCATCTCATTTCTATGTTTCATGGTAAGATATAATATGATTTGCGAAGTGTTATGTATTCCTCGTCTACACTTCAAATGAATGTAAATGCGACACTTCTTTGCAAGGAAATAGCGTTTGCAGATGTCTACGTATCGTAGCAATAGAGTTCTTATGATTCTTAAAACGCGATATCGCATCTCATTTCTATGTTTCATGGTAAGATATAATATGATTTGCGAAGTGTCATGTATTCCTCGTCTACACTTCAAATGAATGTAAATGCGACACTTCCTTGCAAGGAAATAGCGTTTGCAGATGTCTACGTATCGTAGCAATAGAGTTCTAATGCTTCTTAAAACGCGATATCGCATGTCATTTCTATGTTTCATGGTAAGATATAATATTCATTGCGAAGTGTTATGCATTCCTCGTCTACGATTCAAATGAATGAAAATGCGACACTTCCTTGCAAGGAAATAGCGTTTGCAGATGTCTACGTATCGTAGCAATAGAGTTCTAATGCTTCTTAAAACGCGATATCGCATGTCATTTCTATGTTTCATGGTAAGATATAATATGATTTGCGAAGTGTTATGTATTCCTCGTCTACACATGAAATGAATGTAAATGCGACACTTTCTTGCAAGGAAATAGCGTTTGCAGATGTCTACGTATCGAAGCAATAGCGTTCAAATGCTTCTTAAAACGAGATATTGCATCTCATATCTATGTTTCATGATAAGATATAATATTCATTGCGAAGTGTTATGCATTCCTCGTCTACGATTCAAATGAATGTAAATGCGACACTTCCTTGCAAGGAAATAGCGTTGGCAGATGTCTACGTATCGAAGCAATAGAGTTCTTATGATTCTTAAAACGCGATATCGCATCTCATTTCTATGTTTCATGATAAAATATAATTTGATTTGCGAAGTGTCATGTATTCCTCGTCTACACTTCAAATGAATGTAAATGCGACACTTCCTTGCAAGGAAATAGCGTTTGCAGATGTCTACGTATCGTAGCAATAGAGTTCTAATGCTTCTTAAAACGCGATATCGCATCTCATTTCTATGTTTCATGGTAAGATATAATATGATTTGCGAAGTGTTATGTATTCCTCGTCTACACTTCAAATGAATGTAAATGCGACACTTCCTTGCAAGGAAATAGCGTTTGCAAATGTCTACCTTTCGTAGCAGTAGTGTTCTAATACTTCTTAGAACGCGATGTCGCATCTCATATCTATGTTTCATGGTAAGATATAATATGATTTGCGAAGTGTCATGTATTCCTCGTCTACACTTCAAATGAATGTAAATGCGACACTTCCTTGCAAGGAAATAGCGTTTGCAGATGTCTACGTATCGTAGCAATGGATTTCTAATGCTTCTTAAAAGGCGATATCGCATCTCATTTCTATGTTTCATGGTAAGGTATAATATGATTTGCGAAGTGTTATGTATTCCTCGTCTACACTTCAAATGAATGTAAATGCGACACTTCTTTGCAAGGAAATAGCGTTTGCAGATGTCTACGTATCGTTGAAATAGAGTTCTTATGATTCTTAAAACGCGATATCGCATCTCATTTCTATGTTTCATGGTAAGATATAATATCATTTGCGGAGTGTTATGTACTCCTCGTCTACACTTCAAATGAATGTAAATGCGACACTTCCTTGCAAGGAAATAGCGTTTGCAAATGTCTACCTTTCGTAGCAGTAGTGTTCTAATACTTCTTAGAACGCGATGTCGCATCTCATTTCTATGTTTCATGGTAAGATATAATATGATTTGCGAACTGTTATGTATTCCTCGTCTACACTTTAAATGAATGTAAATGCGACACTTTCTTGCAAGGAAATAGCGTTTGCAGATGTCTACGTATCGAAGCAATAGAGTTCAAATGCTTCTTAAAACGAGATATTGCATCTCATATCTATGTTTCATGATAAGATATAATATTCATTGCGAAGTGTTATGCATTCCTCGTCTACGATTCAAATGAATGAAAATGCGACACTTCCTTGCAAGGAAATAGCGTTTGCAGATGTCTACGTATCGTAGCAATAGAGTTCTAATGCTTCTTAAAACGCGATATCGCATCTCATTTCTATGTTTCATGGTAAGATATAATATGATTTGCGAAGTGTTATGTATTCCTCGTCTACACATCAAATGAATGTAAATGCGACACTTTCTTGCAAGGAAATAGCGTTTGCAGATGTCTACGTATCGAAGCAATAGCGTTCAAATGCTTCTTAAAACGAGATATTGCATCTCATATCTATGTTTCATGATAAGATATAATATACATTGCGAAGTGTTATGCATTCCTCGTCTACGATTCAAATGAATGTAAATGCGACACTTCCTTGCAAGGAAATAGCGTTGGCAGATGTCTACGCATCGTAGCAATAGAGTTCTAATGCTTCTTAAAACGCGATATCGCATCTCATTTCTATGTTTCATGGTAAGATATAATATGATTTGCGAAGTGTTATGCATTCCTCGTCTACGATTCAAATGAATGAAAAAGCGACACTTCCTTGCAAGGAAATAGCGTTTGCAGATGTCTACGTATCGTAGCAATAGAGTTCTAATGCTACTTAAAACGCGATATCACATCTCATTCTATGTTTCATGGTAAGATATAATATGATTTGCGAAGTGTTATGTATTCCTCGTCTACACATCAAATGAATGTAAATGCGACACTTCCTTGCAAGGAAATAGCGATTGCAGATGTCTACGTATCGTAGCAATAGAGATCTTTTGGTTCTTAAAACGCGATATCGCATCTGATTTCTATGTTTCATGGTAAGATATTATATGATTTGCGAAGTGTCATGTATTCCTCGTCTACACATCAACTGAATGTAAATGCGACACTTCCTTGCAAGGAAATAGCGTTTGCAAATGTCTACCTATCGTAGCAATAGTGTTCTAATGCTTCTTAAAACGCGATATCGCATCTCATTTCTATGTTTCATGATAAGATATAATATGATTTGCGAAGTGTCATGTATTCCTCGTCTACACTTCAAATGAATGTAAATGCGACACTTCCTTGCAAGGAAATAGCGTTTGCAGATGTCTACGTATCGTAGCAATAGAGTTCTAATGCTTCTTAAAACGCGATATCGCATCTCATTTCTATGTTTCATGGTAAGATATAATATGATTTGCGAAATGTTATGTATTCCTCGTCCACACATCAACTGAATGTAAATGCGACACTTCCTTGCAAGGAAATAGCACTTGCAGATGTCTACGTATCGTAGCAATAGAGTTCTTATGATTCATAAAACGCGATATCGCATCTCATTTCTATGTTTCATGGTAAGATATAATATGATTTGCGAAGTGTTATGTATTCCTCGTCTACACTTCAAATGAATGTAAATGCGACACTTCTTTGCAAGGAAATAGCGTTTGCAGATGTCTACGTATCGTAGCAATAGAGTTCTTATGATTCTTAAAACGCGATATCGCATCTCATTTCTATGTTTCATGGTAAGATATAATATGATTTGTGAAGTGTCATGTATTCCTCGTCTACACTTCAAATGAATGTAAATGCGACACTTCCTTGCAAGGAAATAGCGTTTGCAGATGTCTACGTATCGTAGCAATAGAGTTCTTATGATTCTTAAAACGCGATATCGCATCTCATTTCTATGTTTCATGGTAAGATATAATATGATTTGCGAAGTGTCATGTATTCCTCGTCTACACCTCAAATGAATGTAAATGCGACACTTCCTTGCAAGGAAATAGCGTTTGCAGATGTCTACGTATCGTAGCAATGGATTTCTAATGCTTCTTAAAAGGCGATATCGCATCTCATTTCTATGTTTCATGGTAAGGTATAATATGATTTGCGAAGTGTTATGTATTCCTCGTCTACACTTCAAATGAATGTAAATGCGACACTTCTTTGCAAGGAAATAGCGTTTGCAGATGTCTACGTATCGTTGAAATAGAGTTCTTATGATTCTTAAAACGCGATATCGCATCTCATTTCTATGTTTCATGGTAAGATATAATATCATTTGCGGAGTGTTATGTACTCCTCGTCTACACTTCAAATGAATGTAAATGCGACACTTCCTTGCAAGGAAATAGCGTTTGCAAATGTCTACCTTTCGTAGCAGTAGTGTTCTAATACTTCTTAGAACGCGATGTCGCATCTCATTTCTATGTTTCATGGTAAGATATAATATGATTTGCGAACTGTTATGTATTCCTCGTCTACACTTTAAATGAATGTAAATGCGACACTTTCTTGCAAGGAAATAGCGTTTGCAGATGTCTACGTATCGAAGCAATAGAGTTCAAATGCTTCTTAAAACGAGATATTGCATCTCATATCTATGTTTCATGATAAGATATAATATTCATTGCGAAGTGTTATGCATTCCTCGTCTACGATTCAAATGAATGAAAATGCGACACTTCCTTGCAAGGAAATAGCGTTTGCAGATGTCTACGTATCGTAGCAATAGAGTTCTAATGCTTCTTAAAACGCGATATCGCATGTCATTTCTATGTTTCATGGTAAGATATAATATGATTTGCGAAGTGTCATGTATTCCTCGTCTACACTTCAAATGAATGTAAATGCGACACTTCCTTGCAAGGAAATAGCGTTTGCAGATGTCTACGTATCGTAGCAATGGATTTCTAATGCTTCTTAAAAGGCGATATCGCATCTCATTTCTATGTTTCATGGTAAGGTATAATATGATTTGCGAAGTGTTATGTATTCCTCGTCTACACTTCAAATGAATGTAAATGCGACACTTCTTTGCAAGGAAATAGCGTTTGCAGATGTCTACGTATCGTTGAAATAGAGTTCTTATGATTCTTAAAACGCGATATCGCATCTCATTTCTATGTTTCATGGTAAGATACAATATCATTTGCGGAGTGTTATGTACTCCTCGTCTACACTTCAAATGAATGTAAATGCGACACTTCCTTGCAAGGAAATAGCGTTTGCAAATGTCTACCTTTCGTAGCAGTAGTGTTCTAATACTTCTTAGAACGCGATGTCGCATCTCATTTCTATGTTTCATGGTAAGATATAATATGATTTGCGAACTGTTATGTATTCCTCGTCTACACTTTAAATGAATGTAAATGCGACACTTTCTTGCAAGGAAATAGCGTTTGCAGATGTCTACGTATCGAAGCAATAGAGTTCAAATGCTTCTTAAAACGAGATATTGCATCTCATATCTATGTTTCATGATAAGATATAATATTCATTGCGAAGTGTTATGCATTCCTCGTCTACGATTCAAATGAATGAAAATGCGACACTTCCTTGCAAGGAAATAGCGTTTGCAGATGTCTACGTATCGTAGCAATAGAGTTCTAATGCTTCTTAAAACGCGATATCGCATCTCATTTCTATGTTTCATGGTAAGATATAATATGATTTGCGAAGTGTTATGTATTCCTCGTCTACACATCAAATGAATGTAAATGCGACACTTTCTTGCAAGGAAATAGCGTTTGCAGATGTCTACGTATCGAAGCAATAGCGTTCAAATGCTTCTTAAAACGAGATATTGCATCTCATATCTATGTTTCATGATAAGATATAATATTCATTGCGAAGTGTTATGCATTCCTCGTCTACGATTCAAATGAATGTAAATGCGACACTTCCTTGCAAGGAAATAGCGTTGGCAGATGTCTACGTATCGTAGCAGTAGAGTTCTAATGCTTCTTAAAACGCGATATCGCATCTCATTTCTATGTTTCATGGTAAGATATAATATGATTTGCGAAGTGTTATGCATTCCTCGTCTACGATTCAAATGAATGAAAATGCGACACTTCCTTGCAAGGAAATAGCGTTTGCAGATGTCTACGTATCGTAGCAATAGAGTTCTAATGCTACTTAAAACGCGATATCACATCTCATTCTATGTTTCATGGTAAGATATAATATGATTTGCGAAGTGTTATGTATTCCTCGTCTACACATCAAATGAATGTAAATGCGACACTTCCTTGCAAGGAAATAGCGATTGCAGATGTCTACGTATCGTAGCAATAGAGATCTTTTGATTCTTAAAACGCGATATCGCATCTCATTTCTATGTTTCATGGTAAGATATTATATGATTTGCGAAGTGTCATGTATTCCTCGTCTACACATCAACTGAATGTAAATGCGACAATTCCTTGCAAGGAAATAGCGTTTGCAAATGTCTACCTATCGTAGCAATAGTGTTCTAATGCTTCTTAGAACGCGATATCGCATCTCATTTCTATGTTTCATGATAAGATATAATATGATTTGCGAAGTGTCATGTATTCCTCGTCTACACTTCAAATGAATGTAAATGCGACACTTCCTTGCAAGGAAATAGCGTTTGCAAATGTCTACGTATCGTAGCAATAGAATTCTTATGATTCATAAAACGCGATATCGCATCTCATTTCTATGTTTCATGGTAAGATATAATATGATTTGCGAAGTGTTATGTATTCCTCGTCTACACTTCAAATGAATGTAAATGCGACACTTCTTTGCAAGGAAATAGCGTTTGCAGATGTCTACGTATCGTAGCAATAGAGTTCTTATGATTCTTAAAACGCGATATCGCATCTCATTTCTATGTTTCATGGTAAGATATAATATGATTTGCGAAGTGTCATGTATTCCTCGTCTACACTTCAAATGAATGTAAATGCGACACTTCCTTGCAAGGAAATAGCGTTTGCAGATGTCTACGTATCGTAGCAATAGAGTTCTTATGATTCTTAAAACGCGATATCGCATCTCATTTCTATGTTTCATGGTAAGATATAATATGATTTGCGAAGTGTCATGTATTCCTCGTCTACACTTCAAATGAATGTAAATGCGACACTTCCTTGCAAGGAAATAGCGTTTGCAGATGTCTACGTATCGTAGCAATGGATTTCTAATGCTTCTTAAAAGGCGATATCGCATCTCATTTCTATGTTTCATGGTAAGGTATAATATGATTTGCGAAGTGTTATGTATTCCTCGTCTACACTTCAAATGAATGTAAATGCGACACTTCTTTGCAAGGAAATAGCGTTTGCAGATGTCGACGTATCGTTGAAATAGAGTTCTTATGATTCTTAAAACGCGATATCGCATCTCATTTCTATGTTTCATGGTAAGATATAATATCATTTGCGGAGTGTTATGTACTCCTCGTCTACACATCAAATGAATGTAAATGCGACACTTCCTTGCAAGGAAATAGCGTTTGCAAATGTCTACCTTTCGTAGCAGTAGTGTTCTAATACTTCTTAGAACGCGATGTCGCATCTCATTTCTATGTTTCATGGTAAGATATAATATGATTTGCGAACTGTTACGTATTCCTCGTCTACACTTTAAATGAATGTAAATGCGACACTTTCTTGCAAGGAAATAGCGTTTGCAGATGTCTACGTATCGAAGCAATAGAGTTCAAATGCTTCTTAAAACGAGATATTGCATCTCATATCTATGTTTCATGATAAGATATAATATTCATTGCGAAGTGTTATGCATTCCTCGTCTACGATTCAAATGAATGAAAATGCGACACTTCCTTGCAAGGAAATAGCGTTTGCAGATGTCTACGTATCGTAGCAATAGAGTTCTAATGCTTCTTAAAACGCGATATCGCATCTCATTTCTATGTTTCATGGTAAGATATAATATGATTTGCGAAGTGTTATGTATTCCTCGTCTACACATCAAATGAATGTAAATGCGACACTTTCTTGCAAGGAAATAGCGTTTGCAGATGTCTACGTATCGAAGCAATAGCGTTCAAATGCTTCTTAAAACGAGATATTGCATCTCATATCTATGTTTCATGATAAGATATAATATTCATTGCGAAGTGTTATGCATTCCTCGTCTACGATTCAAATGAATGTAAATGCGACACTTCCTTGCAAGGAAATAGCGTTGGCAGATGTCTACGTATCGTAGCAATAGAGATCTTTTGATTCTTAAAACGCGATATCGCATCTCATTTCTATGTTTCATGGTAAGATATTATATGATTTGCGAAGTGTCATGTATTCCTCGTATACACATCAACTGAATGTAAATGCGACACTTCCTTGCAAGGAAATAGCGTTTGCAAATGTCTACCTATCGTAGCAATAGTGTTCTAATGCTTCTTAAAACGCGATATCGCACCTCATTCCTATGTTTCATGATAAGATATAATATGATTTGCGAAGTGTCATGTATTCCTCGTCTACACTTCAAATGAATGTAAATGCGACACTTCCTTGCAAGGAAATAGCGTTTGCAAATGTCTACCTATCGTAGCAATAGTGTTCTAATGCTTCTTAAAACGCGATATCGCATCTCATTTCTATGTTTCATGATAAAATATAATTTGATTTGCGAAGTGTCATGTATTCCTCGTCTACACTTCAAATGAATGTAAATGCGACACTTCCTTGCAAGGAAATAGCGTTTGCAGATGTCTACGTATCGTAGCAATAGAGTTCTAATGCTTCTTAAAACGCGATATCGCATCTCATTTCTATGTTTCATGGTAAGATATAATATGATTTGCGAAGTGTTATGTATTCCTCGTCTACACTTCAAATGAATGTAAATGCGACACTTCCTTGCAAGGAAATAGCGTTTGCAAATGTCTACCTTTCGTAGCAGTAGTGTTCTAATACTTCTTAGAACGCGATGTCGCATCTCATATCTATGTTTCATGATAAGATATAATATTCATTGCGAAGTGTTATGCATTCCTCGTCTACGATTCAAATGAATGTAAATGCGACACTTCCTTGCAAGGAAATAGCGTTTGCAGATGTCTACGTATCGCTGCAATAGAGTTCTTATGATTCTTAAAACGCGATATCGCATCTCATTTCTATGTTTCATGGTAAGATATAATATCATTTGCGGAGTGTTATGTATTCCACGTCTACACTTCAAATGAATGTAATTGCGACACTTCCTTGCAAGGAAATAGCGTTTGCAGATGTCTACGTATCGTAGCAATAGAGTTCTTATGATTCTTAGAACGCGATATCGCATCTCATTTCTATGTTTCATGGTAAGATATAATATGATTTGCGAAGTGTTATCTATTCCTCGTCTACACATCAAATGAATGTAAATGCGACACTTCTTTGCAAGGAAATAGCGTTTGCAAATGTCTACCTTTCGTAGCAGTAGTGTTCTAATACTTCTTAGAACGCGATGTCGCATCTCATTTCTATGTTTCATGATAAGATATAATATGATTTGCGAAGTGTCATGTATTCCTCGTCTACACTTCAAATGAATGTAAATGCGACACTTCCTTGCAAGGAAATAGCGTTTGCAAATGTCTACCTTTCGTAGCAGTAGTGTTCTAATACTTCTTAGAACGCGATGTCGCATCTCATTTCTATGTTTCATGGTAAGATATAATATGATTTGCGAACTGTTATGTATTCCTCGTCTACACTTTAAATGAATGTAAATGCGACACTTTCTTGCAAGGAAATAGCGTTTGCAGATGTCTACGTATCGAAGCAATAGAGTTCAAATGCTTCTTAAAACGAGATATTGCATCTCATATCTATGTTTCATGATAAGATATAATATTCATTGCGAAGTGTTATGCATTCCTCGTTTACAATTCAAATGAATGAAAATGCGACACTTCCTTGCAAGGAAATAGCGTTTGCAGATGTCTACGTATCGTAGCAATAGAGTTCTAATGCTTCTTAAAACGCGATATCGCATCTCATTTCTATGTTTCATGGTAAGATATAATATGATTTGCGAAGTGTTATGTATTCCTCGTCTACACTTCAAATGAATGTAAATGCGACACTTCTTTGCAAGGAAATAGCGTTTGCAGATGTCTACGTATCGTTGAAATAGAGTTCTTATGATTCTTAAAACGCGATATCGCATCTCATTTCTATGTTTCATGGTAAGATATAATATCATTTGCGGAGTGTCATGTACTCCTCGTCTACACTTCAAATGAATGTAAATGCGACACTTCCTTGCAAGGAAATAGCGTTTGCAAATGTCTACCTTTCGTAGCAGTAGTGTTCTAATACTTCTTAGAACGCGATGTCGCATCTCATTTCTATGTTTCATGGTAAGATATAATATGATTTGCGAACTGTTATGTATTCCTCGTCTACACTTTAAATGAATGTAAATGCGACACTTTCTTGCAAGGAAATAGCGTTTGCAGATGTCTAAGTATCGAAGCAATAGAGTTCAAATGCTTCTTAAAACGAGATATTGCATCTCATATCTATGTTTCATGATAAGATATAATATTCATTGCGAAGTGTTATGCATTCCTCGTCTACGATTCAAATGAATGAAAATGCGACACTTCCTTGCAAGGAAATAGCGTTTGCAGATGTCTAGGTATCGTAGCAATAGAGTTCTAATGCTTCTTAAAACGCGATATCGCATCTCATTTCTATGTTTCATGGTAAGATATAATATGATTTGCGAAGTGTTATGTATTCCTCGTCTACACATCAAATGAATGTAAATGCGACACTTTCTTGCAAGGAAATAGCGTTTGCAGATGTCTACGTATCGTAGCAATAGAGTTCTAATGCTACTTAAAACGCGATATCACATCTCATTCTATGTTTCATGGTAAGATATAATATGATTTGCGAAGTGTTATGTATTCCTCGTCTACACATCAAATGAATGTAAATGCGACACTTCCTTGCAAGGAAATAGCGATTGCAGATGTCTACGAATCGTAGCAATAGAGATCTTTTGATTCTTAAAACGCGATATCGCATCTCATTTCTATGTTTCATGGTAAGATATTATATGATTTGCGAAGTGTCATGTATTCCTCGTATACACATCAACTGAATGTAAATGCGACACTTCCTTGCAAGGAAATAGCGTTTGCAAATGTCTACCTATCGTAGCAATAGTGTTCTAATGCTTCTTAAAACGGGATATCGCATCTCATTTCTATGTTTCATGATAAGATATAATATGATTTGCGAAGTGTCATGTATTCCTCGTCTACACTTCAAATGAATGTAAATGCGACACTTCCTTGCAAGGAAATAGCGTTTGCAAATGTCTACCTATCGTAGCAATAGTGTTCTAATGCTTCTTAAAACGCGATATCGCATCTCATTTCTATCTTTCATGATAAGATATAATATGATTTGCGAAGTGTCATGTATTCCTCGTCTACACTTCAAATGAATGTAAATGCGACACTTCCTTGCAAGGAAATAGCGTTTGCAAATGTCTACCTTTCGTAGCAGTAGTGTTCTAATACTTCTTAGAACGCGATGTCGCATCTCATTTCTATGTTTCATGATAAGATATAATATGATTTGCGAAGTGTCATGTATTCCTCGTCTACACTTCAAATGAATGTAAATGCGACACTTCCTTGCAAGGAAATAGCGTTTGCAAATGTCTACCTTTCGTAGCAGTAGTGTTCTAATACTTCTTAGAACGCGATGTCGCATCTCATTTCTATGTTTCATGGTAAGATATAATATGATTTGCGAACTGTTATGTATTCCACGTCTACACTTCAAATGAATGTAATTGCGACACTTCCTTGCAAGGAAATAGCGTTTGCAGATGTCTACGTATCGTAGCAATAGAGTTCTTATGATTCTTAAAACGCGATATCGCATCTCATTTCTATGTTTCATGGTAAGATATAATATGATTTGCGAAGTGTTATCTATTCCTCGTCTACACATCAAATGAATGTAAATGCGACACTTCTTTGCAAGGAAATAGCGTTTGTAGATGTCTACGTATCGTAGCAATAGAGTTCTTGTGATTCTTAAAACGCGATATCGCATCTCATTTCTACGTTTCATGGTAAGATATAATATGATTTGCGAAGTGTTATGTATTCCTCGTCTACACATCAACTGAATGTAAATGCGACACTTCCTTGCAAGGAAATAGCGCTTGCAGATGTCTACGTATCGTAGCAATAGAGTTCTTATGATTCTTAAAACGCGATATCGCATCTCATTTCTATGTTTCATGGTAAGATATAATATGATTTGCGAAGTGTTATGTATTCCTCGTCTACACATCAAATGAATGTAAATGCGACACTTCCTTGCAAGGAAATAGCGTTTGCAGATGTCTACGTATCGTAGCAATGGATTTTTAATGCTTCTTAAAAGGCGATATCGCATCTCATTTCTATGTTTCATGGTAAGGTATAATATGATTTGCGAAGTGTTATCTATTCCTCGTCTACACTTCAAATGAATGTAAATGCGACACTTCCTTGCTAGGAAATAGCGTCTGCAGATGTCTAGGTATCGTAGCAATAGAGTTCTAATGCTTCTTAAAACGCGATATCGCATATCATTTCTATGTTTCATGGTAAGATATAATATGATTTGCGAAGTGTTATGTATTCCTCGTCTACACTTCAAATGAATGTAAATGCGACACTTCCTTGCAAGGAAATAGCGTTTCCACATGTCTACCTATCGTAGCAATAGTGTTCTGATGCTTCTTCAAACGCGATATCGCATCTCATTTCTATGTTTCATTGTAAGATATAATATGATTTGCGAAGTGTTATGTATTCCTCGTCTACACATCAACTGAATGTAAATGCGACACTTCCTTGCAAGGAAATAGCGTTTGCAAATGTCTACCTATCGTAGCAATAGTGTTCTAATGCTTCTTAAAACGCGATATCCCATCTCATTTCTATGTTTCATGATAAGATATAATATGATTTGCGAAGTGTCATGTATTCCTCGTCTACACTTCAAATGAATGTAAATGCGACACTTCCTTGCAAGGAAATAGCGTTTGCAGATGTCTACGTATCGTAGCAATAGGGTACTAATGCTTCTTAAAACGCGATATCGCATCTCATTTCTATGTTTCATGGTAAGATATAATATGATTTGCGAAATGTTATGTATTCCTCGTCTACACATCAACTGAATGTAAATGCGACACTTCCTTGCAAGGAAATAGCGCTTGCAGATGTCTACGTATCGTAGCAATAGAGTTCTTATGATTCTTAAAACGCGATATCGCATCTCATTTCTATGTTTCATGGTAAGATATAATATGATTTGCGAAGTGTTATGTATTCCTCGTCTACACTTCAAATGAATGTAAATGCGACACCTCTTTGCAAGGAAATAGCGTTTGCAGATGTCTACGTATCGTAGCAATAGAGTTCTTATGATTCTTAAAACGCGATATCGCATCTCATTTCTATGTTTCATGGTAAGATATAATATGATATGCGAAGTGTCATGTATTCCTCGTCTACACTTCAAATGAATGTAAATGCGACACTTCCTTGCAAGAAAATGGCGTTTGCAGATGTCTACGTATCGTAGCTATGGATTTCTAATGCTTCTTAAAAGGCGATATCGCATCTCATTTCTATGTTTCATGGTAAGATATAATATCATTTGCGGAGTGTTATGTATTCCACGTCTACACATCAAATGAATGTAAATGCGACACTTCCTTGCAAGGAAATAGCGTTTGCAGATGTCTACGTATCGTAGCAATAGAGTTCTTATGATTCTTAAAACGCGATATCGCATCTCATTTCTATGTTTCATGGTAAGATATAATATGATTTGCGAAGTGTTATGTATTCCTCGTCTACACTTCAAATGAATGTAAATGCGACACTTCTTTGCATGGAAATAGCGTTTGCAGATGTCTACGTATCGTAGCAATAGAGTTCTTATGATTCTTAAAACGCGATATCGCATCTCATTTCTATGTTTCATGGTAAGATATAATATTATTTGCGAAGTGTTATGTATTCCTCGTCTACACATCAAATGAATGTAAATGCGACACTTCCTTGCAAGGAAATAGCGTTTGCAGATGTCTACGTATCGTAGCAATGAATTTCTAATGCTTCTTAAAAGGCGATATCGCATCTCATTTCTATGTTTCATGGTAAGGTATAATATGATTTGCGAAGTGTTATCTATTCTTCGTCTACACTTCAAATGAATGTAAATGCGACACTTCCTTGCTAGGAAATAGCGTCTGCAGATGTCTAGGTATCGTACAATAGAGTTCTAATGCTTCTTAAAACGCGATATCGCATCTCATTTCTATGTTTCATGGTAAGATATAATATGATTTGCGAAGTGTTATGTATTCCTCGTCTACACTTCAAATGTATGTAAATGCGACACTTCCTTGCAAGGAAATAGCGTTTGCACATGTCTACCTATCGTAGCAATAGTGTTCTAATGCTTCTCAAAACGCGATATCGCATCTCATTTCTATGTTTCATGGTAAGATATAATATGATTTGCGAAGTGTCATGTATTCCTCGTCTACACTTCAAATGAATGTAAATGCGACACTTCCTTGCAAGGAAATAGCGTTTGCAGATGTCTACGTATCGTAGCAATAGAGTTCTAACGCTTCTTAAAACGCGATATCGCATCTCATTTCTATGTTTCATGGTAAGATATAATATGATTTGCGAAGTGTTATGTATTCCTCGCCTACACATCAACTGAATGTAAATGCGACACTTCCTTGCAAGGAAATAGCGTTTGCAAATGTCTACCTATCGTAGCAATAGTGTTCTAATGCTTCTTAAAACGCGATTTCCCATCCCATTTCTATGTTTCATGATAAGATATAATATGATTTGCGAAGTGTCATGTATTCCTCGTCTACACTTCAAATGAATGTAAATGCGACACTTCCTTGCAAGGAAATAGCATTTGCACATGTCTACCTATCGTAGCAATAGTGTTCTAATGCTTCTCAAAACGCGATATCGCATCTCATTTCTATGTTTCATGGTAAGATATAATATGATTTGCGAAGTGTCATGTATTCCTCGTCTACACTTCAAATGAATGTAAATGCGACACTTCCTTGCAAGGAAATAGCGTTTGCAGATGTCTACGTATCGTAGCAATAGAGTTCTTATGATTCTTAAAACGCGATATCGCATCTCATTTCTATGTTTCATGGTAAGATATAATATGATTTGCGAAGCGTTATGTATTCCTCGTCTACACTTCAAATGAATGTAAATGCGACACTTCCTTGCAAGGAAATAGCGTTTGCACATGTCTACCTATCGTAGCAATAGTGTTCTAATGCTTCTCAAAACGCGATATCGCATCTCATTTCTATGTTTCATGGTAAGATATAATATGATTTGCGAAGTGTCATGTATTCCTCGTCTACACTTCAAATGAATGTAAATGCGACACTTCCTTGCAAGGAAATAGCGTTTGCAGATGTCTACGTATCGTAGCAATAGAGTTCTAACGCTTCTTAAAACGCGATATCGCATCTCATTTTTATGTTTCATGGTAAGATATAATATGATTTGCGAAGTGTTATGTATTCCTCGCCTACACATCAACTGAATGTAAATGCGACACTTCCTTGCAAGGAAATAGCGTTTGCAATTGTCTACCTATCGTAGCAATAGTGTTCTAATGCTTCTTAAAACGCGATATCCCATCCCATTTCTATGTTTCATGATAAGATATAATATGATTTGCGAAGTGTCATGTATTCCTCGTCTACACTTCAAATGAATGTAAATGCGACACTTCCTTGCAAGGAAATAGCGTTTGCAGATGTCTACGTATCGAAGCAATAGAGTTCAAATGCTTCTTAAAACGAGATATTGCATCTCATATCTATGTTTCATGATAAGATATAATATTCATTGCGAAGTGTTATGCATTCCTCGTCTACGATTCAAATGAATGAAAATGCGACACTTCCTTGCAAGGAAATAGCGTTTGCAGATGTCTACGTATCGTAGCAATAGAGTTCTTATGATTCTTAAAACGCGATATCGCATCTCATTTCTATGTTTCATGGTAAGATATAATATGATTTGCGAAGTGTTATGTATTCCTCGTCTACACTTCAACTGAATGTAAATGCGACACTTCCTTGCAAGGAAATAGCGCTTGCAGATGTCTACGTATCGTAGCAATAGAGTTCTTATGATTCTTAAAACGCGATATCGCATCTCATTTCTATGTTTCATGGTAAGATATAATATGATTTGCGAAGTGTTATGTATTCCTCGTCTACACTTCAAATGAATGTAAATGCGACACTTCCTTGCAAGGAAATAGCGTTTGCAGATGTCTACGTATCGTAGCAATGGATTTCTAATGCTTCCTAAAAGGCGATATCGCATCTCATTTCTATGTTTCATGGTAAGATATAATATCATTTGCGGAGTGTTATGTATTCCACGTCTACACTTCAAATGAATGTAAATGCGACACTTCCTTGCAAGGAACTAGCGTTTGCAGATGTCTACGTATCGTAGCAATAGAGTTCTTATGATTCTAAAAACGCAATATCGCATCTCATTTCTATGTTTCATGGTAAGATATAATATGATTTGCGAAGTGTTATGTATTCCTCGTCTACACTTCAAATGAATGTAAATGCGACACTTCTTTGCAAGGAAATAGCGTTTGCAGATGTCTACGTATCGTAGCAATAGAGTTCTTGTGATTCTTAAAACGCGATATCGCATCTCATTTCTATGTGTCATGGTAAGATATAATATTATTTGCGAAGTGTTATGTATTCCTCGTCTACACATCAAATGAATGTAAATGCGACACTTCCTTGCAAGGAAATAGCGTTTGCAGATATCTACGTATCGTAGCAATGGATTTCTAATGCTTCTTAATAGGCGATATCGCATCTCATTTCTATGTTTCATGGTAAGGTATAATATGATTTGCGAAGTGTTATCTATTCTTCGTCTACACTTCAAATGAATGTAAATGCGACACTTCCTTGCTAGGAAATAGCGTCTGCAGATGTCTAGGTATCGTAGCAATAGAGTTCTAATGCTTCTTAAAACGCGATATCGCATCTCATTTCTATGTTTCATGGTAAGATATAATATGATTTGCGAAGTGTTATGTATTCCGCGTCTACACTTCAAATGAATGTAAATGCGACACTTCCTTGCAAGGAAATAGCGTTTGCACATGTCTACCTATCCTAGCAATAGTGTTCTAATGCTTCTTAAAACGCGATATCGCATCTCATTTCTATGTTTCATGGTAAGATATAATATGATTTTCGAACTGTTATGTATTCCTCGTCTACACTTCAAATGAATGTAAATGCGACACTTTCTTGCAAGGAAATAGCGTTTGCAGATGTCTACGTATCGAAGCAATAGAGTTCAAATGCTTCTTAAAACGAGATATTGCATCTCATATCTATGTTTCATGATAAGATATAATATTCATTGCGAAGTGTTATGCATTCCTCGTCTACGATTCAAATGAATGAAAATGCGACACTTCCTTGCAAGGAAATAGCGTTTGCAGATGTCTACGTATCGTAGCAATAGAGTTCTAATGCTTCTTAAAACGCGATATCGCATCTTATTTCTATGTTTCATGGTAAGATATAATATGATTCGCGAAGTGTTATGTATCCCTCGTCTACACATCAAATGAATGTAAATGCGACACTTTCTTGCAAGGAAATAGCGTTTGCAGATGTCTACGTATCGAAGCAATAGAGTTCAAATGCTTCTTAAAACGAGATATTGCATCTCATATCTATGTTTCATGATAAGATATAATATTCATTGCGAAGTGTTATGCATTCCTCGTCTACGATTCAAATGAATGTAAATGCGACACTTCCTTGCAAGGAAATAGCGTTTGCAGATGTCTACGCATCGTAGCAATAGAGTTCTAATGCTTCTTAAAACGCGATATCGCATCTCATTTCTATGTTTCATGGTAAGATATAATATGATTTGCGAAGTGTCATGTATTCCTCGTCTACACTTCAAATGAATGTAAATGCGGCACTTCCTTCCAAGGAAATAGCGTTTGCAGATGTCTACGTATCGTAGCAATAGGGTTCTAATGCTTCTTAAAACGCGATATCGCATCTCATTTCTATGTTTCATGGTAAGATATAATATGATTTGCGAAGTGTTATGTATTCCTCGCCTACACATCAACTGAATGTAAATGCGACACTTCCTTGCAAGGAAATAGCGTTTGCAAATGTCTACCTATCGTAGCAATAGTGTTCTAATGCTTCTTAAAACGCGATATCCCATCCCATTTCTATGTTTCATGATAAGATATAATATGATTTGCGAAGTGTCATGTATTCCTCGTCTACACTTCAAATGAATGTAAATGCGACACTTCCTTGCAAGGAAATAGCGTTTGCACATGTCTACCTATCGTAGCAATAGTGTTCTAATGCTTCTCAAAACGCGATATCGCATCTCATTTCTATGTTTCATGGTAAGATATAATATGATTTGCGAAGTGTCATGTATTCCTCGTCTACACTTCAAATGAATGTAAATGCGACACTTCCTTGCAAGGAAATAGCGTTTGCAGATGTCTACGTATCGTAGCAATAGAGTTCTAACGCTTCTTAAAACGCGATATCGCATCTCATTTCTATGTTTCATGGTAAGATATAATATGATTTGCGAAGTGTTATGTATTCCTCGCCTACACATCAACTGAATGTAAATGCGACACTTCCTTGCAAGGAAATAGCGTTTGCAAATGTCTACCTATCGTAGCAATAGTGTTCTAATGCTTCTTAAAACGCGATTTCCCATCCCATTTCTATGTTTCATGATAAGATATAATATGATTTGCGAAGTGTCATGTATTCCTCGTCTACACTTCAAATGAATGTAAATGCGACACTTCCTTGCAAGGAAATAGCATTTGCACATGTCTACCTATCGTAGCAATAGTGTTCTAATGCTTCTCAAAACGCGATATCGCATCTCATTTCTATGTTTCATGGTAAGATATAATATGATTTGCGAAGTGTCATGTATTCCTCGTCTACACTTCAAATGAATGTAAATGCGACACTTCCTTGCAAGGAAATAGCGTTTGCAGATGTCTACGTATCGTAGCAATAGAGTTCTTATGATTCTTAAAACGCGATATCGCATCTCATTTCTATGTTTCATGGTAAGATATAATATGATTTGCGAAGCGTTATGTATTCCTCGTCTACACTTCAAATGAATGTAAATGCGACACTTCCTTGCAAGGAAATAGCGTTTGCACATGTCTACCTATCGTAGCAATAGTGTTCTAATGCTTCTCAAAACGCGATATCGCATCTCATTTCTATGTTTCATGGTAAGATATAATATGATTTGCGAAGTGTCATGTATTCCTCGTCTACACTTCAAATGAATGTAAATGCGACACTTCCTTGCAAGGAAATAGCGTTTGCAGATGTCTACGTATCGTAGCAATAGAGTTCTAACGCTTCTTAAAACGCGATATCGCATCTCATTTTTATGTTTCATGGTAAGATATAATATGATTTGCGAAGTGTTATGTATTCCTCGCCTACACATCAACTGAATGTAAATGCGACACTTCCTTGCAAGGAAATAGCGTTTGCAATTGTCTACCTATCGTAGCAATAGTGTTCTAATGCTTCTTAAAACGCGATATCCCATCCCATTTCTATGTTTCATGATAAGATATAATATGATTTGCGAAGTGTCATGTATTCCTCGTCTACACTTCAAATGAATGTAAATGCGACACTTCCTTGCAAGGAAATAGCGTTTGCAGATGTCTACGTATCGAAGCAATAGAGTTCAAATGCTTCTTAAAACGAGATATTGCATCTCATATCTATGTTTCATGATAAGATATAATATTCATTGCGAAGTGTTATGCATTCCTCGTCTACGATTCAAATGAATGAAAATGCGACACTTCCTTGCAAGGAAATAGCGTTTGCAGATGTCTACGTATCGTAGCAATAGAGTTCTTATGATTCTTAAAACGCGATATCGCATCTCATTTCTATGTTTCATGGTAAGATATAATATGATTTGCGAAGTGTTATGTATTCCTCGTCTACACTTCAACTGAATGTAAATGCGACACTTCCTTGCAAGGAAATAGCGCTTGCAGATGTCTACGTATCGTAGCAATAGAGTTCTTATGATTCTTAAAACGCGATATCGCATCTCATTTCTATGTTTCATGGTAAGATATAATATGATTTGCGAAGTGTTATGTATTCCTCGTCTACACTTCAAATGAATGTAAATGCGACACTTCCTTGCAAGGAAATAGCGTTTGCAGATGTCTACGTATCGTAGCAATGGATTTCTAATGCTTCCTAAAAGGCGATATCGCATCTCATTTCTATGTTTCATGGTAAGATATAATATCATTTGCGGAGTGTTATGTATTCCACGTCTACACTTCAAATGAATGTAAATGCGACACTTCCTTGCAAGGAACTAGCGTTTGCAGATGTCTACGTATCGTAGCAATAGAGTTCTTATGATTCTAAAAACGCAATATCGCATCTCATTTCTATGTTTCATGGTAAGATATAATATGATTTGCGAAGTGTTATGTATTCCTCGTCTACACTTCAAATGAATGTAAATGCGACACTTCTTTGCAAGGAAATAGCGTTTGCAGATGTCTACGTATCGTAGCAATAGAGTTCTTGTGATTCTTAAAACGCGATATCGCATCTCATTTCTATGTGTCATGGTAAGATATAATATTATTTGCGAAGTGTTATGTATTCCTCGTCTACACATCAAATGAATGTAAATGCGACACTTCCTTGCAAGGAAATAGCGTTTGCAGATATCTACGTATCGTAGCAATGGATTTCTAATGCTTCTTAATAGGCGATATCGCATCTCATTTCTATGTTTCATGGTAAGGTATAATATGATTTGCGAAGTGTTATCTATTCTTCGTCTACACTTCAAATGAATGTAAATGCGACACTTCCTTGCTAGGAAATA
The DNA here is from genome assembly GCF_050948175.1 of Xylocopa sonorina. Classification (NCBI taxonomy): domain Eukaryota; kingdom Metazoa; phylum Arthropoda; class Insecta; order Hymenoptera; family Apidae; genus Xylocopa; species Xylocopa sonorina. The sequence continues at coordinate 328,637 of NW_027490363.1, forward strand.
GCGTCTGCAGATGTCTAGGTATCGTAGCAATAGAGTTCTAATGCTTCTTAAAACGCGATATCGCATCTCATTTCTATGTTTCATGGTAAGATATAATATGATTTGCGAAGTGTTATGTATTCCGCGTCTACACTTCAAATGAATGTAAATGCGACACTTCCTTGCAAGGAAATAGCGTTTGCACATGTCTACCTATCCTAGCAATAGTGTTCTAATGCTTCTTAAAACGCGATATCGCATCTCATTTCTATGTTTCATGGTAAGATATAATATGATTTTCGAACTGTTATGTATTCCTCGTCTACACTTCAAATGAATGTAAATGCGACACTTTCTTGCAAGGAAATAGCGTTTGCAGATGTCTACGTATCGAAGCAATAGAGTTCAAATGCTTCTTAAAACGAGATATTGCATCTCATATCTATGTTTCATGATAAGATATAATATTCATTGCGAAGTGTTATGCATTCCTCGTCTACGATTCAAATGAATGAAAATGCGACACTTCCTTGCAAGGAAATAGCGTTTGCAGATGTCTACGTATCGTAGCAATAGAGTTCTAATGCTTCTTAAAACGCGATATCGCATCTTATTTCTATGTTTCATGGTAAGATATAATATGATTCGCGAAGTGTTATGTATCCCTCGTCTACACATCAAATGAATGTAAATGCGACACTTTCTTGCAAGGAAATAGCGTTTGCAGATGTCTACGTATCGAAGCAATAGAGTTCAAATGCTTCTTAAAACGAGATATTGCATCTCATATCTATGTTTCATGATAAGATATAATATTCATTGCGAAGTGTTATGCATTCCTCGTCTACGATTCAAATGAATGTAAATGCGACACTTCCTTGCAAGGAAATAGCGTTTGCAGATGTCTACGCATCGTAGCAATAGAGTTCTAATGCTTCTTAAAACGCGATATCGCATCTCATTTCTATGTTTCATGGTAAGATATAATATGATTTGCGAAGTGTCATGTATTCCTCGTCTACACTTCAAATGAATGTAAATGCGGCACTTCCTTCCAAGGAAATAGCGTTTGCAGATGTCTACGTATCGTAGCAATAGGGTTCTAATGCTTCTTAAAACGCGATATCGCATCTCATTTCTATGTTTCATGGTAAGATATAATATGATTTGCGAAGTGTTATGTATTCCTCGCCTACACATCAACTGAATGTAAATGCGACACTTCCTTGCAAGGAAATAGCGTTTGCAAATGTCTACCTATCGTAGCAATAGTGTTCTAATGCTTCTTAAAACGCGATATCCCATCCCATTTCTATGTTTCATGATAAGATATAATATGATTTGCGAAGTGTCATGTATTCCTCGTCTACACTTCAAATGAATGTAAATGCGACACTTCCTTGCAAGGAAATAGCGTTTGCACATGTCTACCTATCGTAGCAATAGTGTTCTAATGCTTCTCAAAACGCGATATCGCATCTCATTTCTATGTTTCATGGTAAGATATAATATGATTTGCGAAGTGTCATGTATTCCTCGTCTACACTTCAAATGAATGTAAATGCGACACTTCCTTGCAAGGAAATAGCGTTTGCAGATATCTACGTATCGTAGCAATAGAGTTCTTATGATTCTTAAAACGCGATATCGCATCTCATTTCTATGTTTCATGGTAAGATATAATATGATTTGCGAAGCGTTATGTATTCCTCGTCTACACTTCAAATGAATGTAAATGCGACACTTCCTTGCAAGGAAATAGCGTTTGCACATGTCTACCTATCGTAGCAATAGTGTTCTAATGCTTCTCAAAACGCGATATCGCATCTCATTTCTATGTTTCATGGTAAGATATAATATGATTTGCGAAGTGTCATGTATTCCTCGTCTACACTTCAAATGAATGTAAATGCGACACTTCCTTGCAAGGAAATAGCGTTTGCAGATGTCTACGTATCGTAGCAATAGAGTTCTAACGCTTCTTAAAACGCGATATCGCATCTCATTTTTATGTTTCATGGTAAGATATAATATGATTTGCGAAGTGTTATGTATTCCTCGCCTACACATCAACTGAATGTAAATGCGACACTTCCTTGCAAGGAAATAGCGTTTGCAATTGTCTACCTATCGTAGCAATAGTGTTCTAATGCTTCTTAAAACGCGATATCCCATCCCATTTCTATGTTTCATGATAAGATATAATATGATTTGCGAAGTGTCATGTATTCCTCGTCTACACTTCAAATGAATGTAAATGCGACACTTCCTTGCAAGGAAATAGCGTTTGCAGATGTCTACGTATCGTAGCAATGGATTTCTAATGCTTCCTAAAAGGCGATATCGCATCTCATTTCTATGTTTCATGGTAAGATATAATATCATTTGCGGAGTGTTATGTATTCCACGTCTACACTTCAAATGAATGTAAATGCGACACTTCCTTGCAAGGAACTAGCGTTTGCAGATGTCTACGTATCGTAGCAATAGAGTTCTTATGATTCTAAAAACGCAATATCGCATCTCATTTCTATGTTTCATGGTAAGATATAATATGATTTGCGAAGTGTTATGTATTCCTCGTCTACACTTCAAATGAATGTAAATGCGACACTTCTTTGCAAGGAAATAGCGTTTGCAGATGTCTACGTATCGTAGCAATAGAGTTCTTGTGATTCTTAAAACGCGATATCGCATCTCATTTCTATGTGTCATGGTAAGATATAATATTATTTGCGAAGTGTTATGTATTCCTCGTCTACACATCAAATGAATGTAAATGCGACACTTCCTTGCAAGGAAATAGCGTTTGCAGATATCTACGTATCGTAGCAATGGATTTCTAATGCTTCTTAATAGGCGATATCGCATCTCATTTCTATGTTTCATGGTAAGGTATAATATGATTTGCGAAGTGTTATCTATTCTTCGTCTACACTTCAAATGAATGTAAATGCGACACTTCCTTGCTAGGAAATAGCGTCTGCAGATGTCTAGGTATCGTAGCAATAGAGTTCTAATGCTTCTTAAAACGCGATATCGCATCTCATTTCTATGTTTCATGGTAAGATATAATATGATTTGCGAAGTGTTATGTATTCCGCGTCTACACTTCAAATGAATGTAAATGCGACACTTCCTTGCAAGGAAATAGCGTTTGCACATGTCTACCTATCCTAGCAATAGTGTTCTAATGCTTCTTAAAACGCGATATCGCATCTCATTTCTATGTTTCATGGTAAGATATAATATGATTTTCGAACTGTTATGTATTCCTCGTCTACACTTCAAATGAATGTAAATGCGACACTTTCTTGCAAGGAAATAGCGTTTGCAGATGTCTACGTATCGAAGCAATAGAGTTCAAATGCTTCTTAAAACGAGATATTGCATCTCATATCTATGTTTCATGATAAGATATAATATTCATTGCGAAGTGTTATGCATTCCTCGTCTACGATTCAAATGAATGAAAATGCGACACTTCCTTGCAAGGAAATAGCGTTTGCAGATGTCTACGTATCGTAGCAATAGAGTTCTAATGCTTCTTAAAACGCGATATCGCATCTTATTTCTATGTTTCATGGTAAGATATAATATGATTCGCGAAGTGTTATGTATCCCTCGTCTACACATCAAATGAATGTAAATGCGACACTTTCTTGCAAGGAAATAGCGTTTGCAGATGTCTACGTATCGAAGCAATAGAGTTCAAATGCTTCTTAAAACGAGATATTGCATCTCATATCTATGTTTCATGATAAGATATAATATTCATTGCGAAGTGTTATGCATTCCTCGTCTACGATTCAAATGAATGTAAATGCGACACTTCCTTGCAAGGAAATAGCGTTTGCAGATGTCTACGCATCGTAGCAATAGAGTTCTAATGCTTCTTAAAACGCGATATCGCATCTCATTTCTATGTTTCATGGTAAGATATAATATGATTTGCGAAGTGTCATGTATTCCTCGTCTACACTTCAAATGAATGTAAATGCGGCACTTCCTTGCAAGGAAATAGCGTTTGCAGATGTCTACGTATCGTAGCAATAGGGTTCTAATGCTTCTTAAAACGCGATATCGCATCTCATTTCTATGTTTCATGGTAAGATATAATATGATTTGCGAAGTGTTATGTATTCCTCGTCTACACATCAACTGAATGTAAATGCGACACTTCCTTGCAAGGAAATAGCGTTTGCAAATGTCTACCTATCGTAGCAATAGTGTTCTAATGCTTCTTAAAACGCGATATCGCATCTCATTTCTATGTTTCATGATAAGATATAATATGATTTGCGAAGTGTCATGTATTCCTCGTCTACACTTCAAACGAATGTAAATGCCACACTTCCTTGCAAGGAAATAGCGTTTGCAAATGTCTACCTATCGTAGCAATAGTGTTCTAATGCTTCTTAAAACGCGATATCGCATCTCATTTCTATGTTTCATGGTAAGGTATAATATGACTTGCGAAGTGTTATGTATTCCTCGTCTACACTTCAAATGAATGTAAATGCGACACTTCCTTGCTAGGAAATAGCGTCTGCAGATGTCTAGGTATCGTAGCAATAGAGTTCTAATGCTTCTTAAAACGCGATATCGCATCCCATTTCTATGTTTCATGGTAAGATATAATATGATTTGCGAAGTGTTATGTATTCCTCGTCTACACTTCAAATGAATGTAAATGCGACACTTCCTTGCAAGGAAATAGCGTTTGCAAATGTCTACCTATCGTAGCAATAGTGTTCTAATGCTTCTTAAAACGCGATATCGCATCTCATTTCAATGTTTCATGATAAGATATAATATGATTTGCGAAGTGTCATGTATTCCTCGTCTACACTTCAAATGAATGTAAATGCCACACTTCCTTGCAAGGAAATAGCGTTTGCAAATGTCTACCTATCGTAGCAATAGTGTTCTAATGCTTCTTAAAACGCGATATCGCATCTCATTTCTATGTTTCATGGTAAGGTATAATATGACTTGCGAAGTGTTATGTATTCCTCGTCTACACTTCAAATGAATGTAAATGCGACACTTCCTTGCTAGGAAATAGCGTCTGCAGATGTCTAGGTATCGTAGCAATAGAGTTCTAATGCTTCTTAAAACGCGATATCGCATCCCATTTCTATGTTTCATGGTAAGATATAATATGATTTGCGAAGTGTTATGTATTCCTCGTCTACACTTCAAATGAATGTAAATGCGACACTTCCTTGCAAGGAAATAGCGTTTGCAAATGTCTACCTATCGTAGCAATAGTGTTCTAATGCTTCTTAAAACGCGATATCGCATCTCATTTCAATGTTTCATGATAAGATATAATATGATTTGCGAAGTGTCATGTATTCCTCGTCTACACTTCAAATGAATGTAAATGCGACACTTCCTTGCAAGGAAATAGCGTTTGCAGATGTCTACGTATCGTAGCAATAGAGTTCTAATGCTTCTTAAAACGCGATATCGCATCTCATTTCTATGTTTCATGGTAAGATATAATATGATTTGCGAAGTGTTATGTATTCCTCGTCTACACTTCAAATGAATGTAAATGCGACACTTCCTTGCAAGGAAATAGCGTTTGCAAATGTCTACCTATCGTAGCAATAGTGTTCTAATGCTTCTTAAAACGCGATATCGCATCTCATTTCTATGTTTCATGATAAGATATAATATGATTTGCGAAGTGTCATGTATTCCTCGTCTACACTTCAATTGAATGTAAATGCGACACTTCCTTGCAAGGAAATAGCGTTTGCAGATGTCTGCGTATCGTAGCAATAGTGTTCTAATGCTTCTTAAAACGCGATATCGCATCTCATTAATATGTTTCATGGTAAGATATAATATGATTTGCGAACTGTTATGTATTCCTCGTCTACACATCAACTGAATGTAAATGCGACACTTCCTTGCAAGGAAATAGCGTTTGCAAATGTCTACCTATCGTAGCAATAGTGTTCTAATGCTTCTTAAAACGCGATATCGCATCTCATTTCTATGTTTCATGATAAGATATAATATGATTTGCGAAGTGTCATGTATTCCTCGTCTACACTTCAAATGAATGTAAATGCGACACTTCCTTGCAAGGAAATAGCGTTTGCAGATGTCTACGTATCGTAGCAATAGAGTTCTAATGCTTCTTAAAACGCGATATCGCATCTCATTTCTATGTTTCATGGTAAGATATAATATGATTTGCGAAGTGTTATGTATTCCTCGTCTACACATCAACTGAATGTAAATGCGACACTTCCTTGCAAGGAAATAGCGCTTGCAGATGTCTACGTATCGTAGCAATAGAGTTCTTATGATTCTTAAAACGCGATATCGCATCTCATTTCTATGTTTCATGGTAAGATATAATATGATTTGCGAAGTGTTATGTATTTCTCGTCTACACTTCAAATGAATGTAAATGCGACACTTCTTTGCAAGGAAATAGCGTTTGCAGATGTCTACGTATCGTGGCAATAGAGTTCTTATGATTCTTAAAACGCGATATCGCATCTCATTTCTATGTTTCATGGTAAGATATAATATGATTTGCGAAGTGTCATGTATTCCTCGTCTACACATCAAATGAATGTAAATGCGACACTTCCTTGCAAGGAAATAGCGTTTGCAGATGTCTACGTATCGTAGCAATGGATTTCTAATGCTTCTTAAAAGGCGATATCGCATCTCATTTCTATGTTTCATGGTAAGGTATAATATGATTTGCGAAGTGTTATGTATTCCTCGTCTACACATCAACTGAATGTAAATGCGACACTTCCTTGCAAGGAAATAGCGTTTGCAAATGTCTACCTATCGTAGCAATAGAGATCTTTTGATTCTTAAAACGCGATATCGCATCTCATTTCTATGTTTCATGGTAAGATATAATATGATTTGCGAAGTGTCATGTATTCCTCGTCTACACTTCAAATGAATGTAAATGCGACACTTCCTTGCAAGGAAATAGCGTTTGCAGATGTCTACGTATCGTAGCAATGGATTTCTAATGCTTCTTAAAAGGCGATATCGCATCTCATTTCTATGTTTCATGGTAAGATATAATATCATTTGCGGAGTGTTATGTATTCCACGTCTACACTTCAAATGAATGTAAATGCGACACTTCCTTGCAAGGAAATAGCGTTTGCAGATGTCTACGTATCGTAGCAATAGAGTTCTTATGATTCTTGAAACGCGATATCGCATCTCATTTCTATGTTTCATGGTAAGATATAATATGATTTGCGAAGTGTTATGTATTCCTCGTCTACACTTCAAATGAATGTAAATGCGACACTTCTTTGCAAGGAAATAGCGTTTGCAGATGTCTACGTATCGTAGCAATAGAGTTCTTATGATTCTTAAAACGCGATATCGCATCTCATTTCTATGTTTCATGGTAAGATATAATATTATTTGCGAAGTGTTATGTATTCCTCGTCTACAAATCAAATGAATGTAAATGCGACACTTCCTTGCAAGGAAATAGCGTTTGCAGATGTCTACGTATCGTAGCAATGGATTTCTAATGCTTCTTAATAGGCGATATCGCATCTCATTTCTATGTTTCATGGTAAGGTATAATATGATTTGCGAAGTGTTATCTATTCTTCGTCTGCACTTCAAATGAATGTAAATGCGACACTTCCTTGCTAGGAAATAGCGTCTGCAGATGTCTAGGTATCGTAGCATTAGAGTTCTAATGCTTCTTAAAACGCGATATCGCATCTCATTTCTATGTTTCATGGTAAGATATAATATGATTTGCGAAGTGTTATGTATTCCTCGTCTACACTTCAAATGAATGTAAATGCGACACTTCCTTGCAAGGAAGTAGCGTTTGCACATGTCTACCTATCGTAGCAATAGTGTTGTAATGCTTCTTAAAACGCGATATCGCATCTCATTTCTATTTTTCATGGTAAGATATAATATGATTTTCGAACTGTTATGTATTCCTCGTCTACACTTCAAATGAATGTAAATGCGACACTTTCTTGCAAGGAAATAGCGTTTGCAGATGTCTACGTATCGAAGCAATAGAGTTCAAATGCTTCTTAAAACGAGATATTGCATCTCATATCTATGTTTCATGATAAGATATAATATTCATTGCGAAGTGTTATGCATTCCTCGTCTACGATTCAAATGAATGAAAATGCGATACCTCCTTGCAAGGAAATAGCGTTTGCAGATGTCTACGTATCGTAGCAATAGAGTTCTAATGCTTCTTAAAACGCGATATCGCATCTCATTTCTATGTTTCATGGTAAGATATAATATGATTCGCGAAGTGTTATGTATTCCTCGTCTACACATCAACTGAATATATATGCGACACTTCCTTGCAAGGAAATAGCGTTTGCAAATGTCTACCTATCGTAGCAATAGTGTTCTAATGCTTCTTAATACGCGATATGGCATCTCATTTCTATGTTTCATGGTAAGATATAATATTATTTGCGAAGTGTTATGTATTCCTCGTCTACACATCAAATGAATGTAAATGCGACACTTCCTTGCAAGGAAATAGCGTTTGCAGATGTCTACGTATCGTAGCAATGGATTTCTAATGCTTCTTAATAGGCGATATCGCATCTCATTTCTATGTTTCATGGTAAGGTATAATATGATTTGCGAAGTGTTATCTATTCTTCGTCTACACTTCAAATGAATGTAAATGCGACACTTCCTTGCTAGGAAATAGCGTCTGCAGATGTCTAGGTATCGTAGCAATAGAGTTCTAATGCTTCTTAAAACGCGATATCGCATCTCATTTCTATGTTTCATGGTAAGATATAATATGATTTGCGAAGTGTTATGTATTCCTCGTCTACACTTCAAATGAATGTAAATGCGACACTTCCTTGCAAGGAAATAGCGTTTGCAGATGTCTACGTATCGTTGCAATAGAGTTCTTATGATTCTTAAAACGCGATATCGCATCTCATTTCTATGTTTCATGGTAAGATATAATATGATTTGCGAAGTGTCATGTATTCCTCGTCTACACTTCAAATGAATGTAAATGCGACACTTCCTTGCAAGGAAATAGCGTTTGCAGATGTCTACGTATCGTAGCAATAGAGTTCTAATGCTTCTTAAAACGCGATATCGCATCTCATTTCTATGTTTCATGGTAAGATATAATATGATTTGCGAAGTGTTATGTATTCCTCGTCTACACATCAACTGAATGTAAATGCGACACTTCCTTGCAAGGAAATAGCGCTTGCAGAGTGTACGTATCGTAGCAATAGAGTTCTTATGATTCTTAAACGCGATATCGCATCTCATTTCTATGTTTCATGGTAAGATATAATATGATTTGCGAAGTGTTATGTATTTCTCGTCTACACTTCAAATGAATGTAAATGCGACACTTCTTTGCAAGGAAATAGCGTTTGCAGATGTCTACGTATCGTAGCAATAGAGTTCTTATGATTCTTAAAACGCGATATCGCATCTCATTTCTATGTTTCATGGTAAGATATAATATGATTTGCGAAGTGTCATGTATTCCTCGTCTACACATCAAATGAATGTAAATGCGACACTTCCTTGCAAGGAAATAGCGTTTGCAGATGTCTACGTATCGTAGCAATGGATTTCTAATGCTTCTTAAAAGGCGATATCGCATCTCATTTCTATGTTTCATGGTAAGGTATAATATGATTTGCGAAGTGTTATGTATTCCTCGTCTACACTTCAAATGAATGTAAATGCGACACTTCTTTGCAAGGAAATAGCGTTTGCAGATGTCTACGTATCGTTGCAATAGAGTTCTTATGATTCTTAAAACGCGATATCGCATCTCATTTCTATGTTTCATGGTAAGATATAATATTATTTGCGAAGTGTTATGTATTCCTCGTCTACACATCAAATGAATGTAAATGCGACACTTCCTTGCAAGGAAATAGCGTTTGCAGATGTCTACGTATCGTAGCAATAGAGATCTTTTGATTCTTAAAACGCGATATCGCATCTCATTTCTATGTTTCATGGTAAGATATAATATGATTTGCGAAGTGTCATGTATTCCTCGTCTACACTTCAAATGAATGTAAACGCGACATTTCCTTGCAAGGAAATAGCGTTTGCAGATGTCTACGTATCGTAGCAATAGAGTTCTAATGCTTCTTAAAAAGCGATATCGCATCTCATTTCTATGTTTTATGGTAAGATATAATATGATTTGCGAAGTGTTATGTATTCCTCGTCTACACATCAAATGAATGTAAATGCGACACTTCCTTGCAAGGAAATAGCGTTTGCAAATGTCTACCTATCGTAGCAATAGTGTTCTAATGCATCTTAAAACGCGATATCGCATCTCATTTCTATGTTTCATGATAAGATATAATATGATTTGCGAAGTGTCATGTACTCCTCGTCTACACTTCAAATGAATGTAAATGCGACACTTCCTTGCAAGGAAATAGCGTTTGCAGATGTCTACGTATCGTAGCAATAGAGTTCTAATGCTTCTTAAAACGCGATATCGCATCTCATTTCTATGTTTCATGGTAAGATATAATATGATTTGCGAAATGTTATGTATTCCTCGTCTACACATCAACTGAATGTAAATGCGACACTTCCTTGCAAGGAAATAGCGCTTGCAGATGTCTACGTATCGTAGCAATAGAGTTCTTATGATTCTTAAAACGCGATATCGCATCTCATTTCTATGTTTCATGGTAAGATATAATATGATTTGCGAAGTGTTATGTATTCCTCGTCTACACTTCAAATGAATGTAAATGCGACACTTCTTTGCAAGGAAATAGCGTTTGCAGATGTCTACGTTTCGAAGCAATAGAGTTCTTATGATTCTTAAAACGCGATATCGCATCTCATTTCTATGTTTCATGGTAAGATATAATATTATTTGCGAAGTTTTATGTATTCCTTGTCTACACATCAAATGAATGTAAATGCGACACTTCCTTGCAAGGAAATAGCGTTTGCAGATGTCTACGTATCGTAGCAATAGAGATCTTTTGATTCTTAAAACGAGATATTGCATCTCATATCTATGTTTCATGATAAGATATAATATTCATTGCGAAGTGTTATGCATTCCTCGTCTACGATTCAAATGAATGTAAATGCGACACTTCCTTGCAAGGAAATAGCGTTTGCAGATGTCTACGTATCGTAGCAATAGAGTTCTTATGATTCTTAAAACGCGATATCGCATCTCATTTCTATGCTTCATGGTAAGATATAATATGATTTGCGAAGTGTCATGTATTCCTCGTCTACACTTCAAATGAATGTAAATGCGACATTTCCTTGCAAGGAAATAGCGTTTGCAGATGTCTACGTATCGTAGCAATAGAGTTCTAATGCTTCTTAAAAAGCGATATCGCATCTCATTTCTATGTTTCATGGTAAGATATAATATGATTTGCGAAGTGTTATGTATTCCTCGTCTACACTTCAAATGAATGTAAATGCGGCACTTTCTTGCAAGGAAATAGCGTTTGCAGATGTCTACGTATCGTAGCATTGGATTTCTGATGCTTCTTAAAACGAGATATTGAATCTCATGTCTATGTTTCATGATAAGATATAATATTCATTGCGAAGTGTTATGCATTCCTCGTCTACGATTCAAATGAATGAAAATGCGACACTTCCTTGCAAGGAAATAGCGTTTGCAGATGTCTACGTATCGTAGCAATAGAGTTCTAATGCTTCTTAAAACGCGATATCACATCTCATTTCTATGTTTCATGGTAAGATATATTACGATTTGCGGAGTGTTATGTACTCCTCGTCTACACTTCAAATGAATGTAAATGCGACACTTCCTTGCAAGGAAATAGCGCTTGCAGATGTCTACGTATCGTAGCAATAGAGTTCTTATGATTCTTAAAACGCGATATCGCATCTCATTTCTATGTTTCATGGTAAGATATAATATGATTTGCGAAGTGTTATGTATTTCTCGTCTACACTTCAAATGAATGTAAATGCGACACTTCTTTGCAAGGAAATAGCGTTTGCAGATGTCTACGTATCGTAGCAATAGAGTTCTTATGATTCTTAAAACGCGATATCGCATCTCATTTCTATGTTTCATGGTAAGATATAATATGATTTGCGAAGTGTCATGTATTCCTCGTCTACACATCAAATGAATGTAAATGCGACACTTCCTTGCAAGGAAATAGCGTTTGCAGATGTCTACGTATCGTAGCAATGGATTTCTAATGCTTCTTAAAAGGCGATATCGCATCTCATTTCTATGTTTCATGGTAAGGTATAATATGATTTGCGAAGTGTTATGTATTCCTCGTCTACACTTCAAATGAATGTAAATGCGACACTTCTTTGCAAGGAAATAGCGTTTGCAGATGTCTACGTATCGTTGCAATAGAGTTCTTATGATTCTTAAAACGCGATATCGCATCTCATTTCTATGTTTCATGGTAAGATATAATATTATTTGCGAAGTGTTATGTATTCCTCGTCTACACATCAAATGAATGTAAATGCGACACTTCCTTGCAAGGAAATAGCGTTTGCAGATGTCTACGTATCGTAGCAATAGAGATCTTTTGATTCTTAAAACGCGATATCGCACCTCATTTCTATGTTTCATGGTAAGATATAATATGATTTGCGAAGTGTCATGTATTCCTCGTCTACACTTCAAATGAATGTAAATGCGACATTTCCTTGCTAGGAAATAGCGTCTGCAGATGTCTAGGTATCGTAGCATTAGAGTTCTAATGCTTCTTAAAACGCGATATCGCATCTCATTTCTATGTTTCATGGTAAGATATAATATGATTTGCGAAGTGTTATGTATTCCTCGTCTACACTTCAAATGAATGTAAATGCGACACTTCCTTGCAAGGAAGTAGCGTTTGCACATGTCTACCTATCGTAGCAATAGTGTTGTAATGCTTCTTAAAACGCGATATCGCATCTCATTTCTATTTTTCATGGTAAGATATAATATGATTTTCGAACTGTTATGTATTCCTCGTCTACACTTCAAATGAATGTAAATGCGACACTTTCTTGCAAGGAAATAGCGTTTGCAGATGTCTACGTATCGAAGCAATAGAGTTCAAATGCTTCTTAAAACGAGATATTGCATCTCATATCTATGTTTCATGATAAGATATAATATTCATTGCGAAGTGTTATGCATTCCTCGTCTACGATTCAAATGAATGAAAATGCGATACCTCCTTGCAAGGAAATAGCGTTTGCAGATGTCTACGTATCGTAGCAATAGAGTTCTAATGCTTCTTAAAACGCGATATCGCATCTCATTTCTATGTTTCATGGTAAGATATAATATGATTCGCGAAGTGTTATGTATTCCTCGTCTACACATCAACTGAATATATATGCGACACTTCCTTGCAAGGAAATAGCGTTTGCAAATGTCTACCTATCGTAGCAATAGTGTTCTAATGCTTCTTAATACGCGATATGGCATCTCATTTCTATGTTTCATGGTAAGATATAATATTATTTGCGAAGTGTTATGTATTCCTCGTCTACACATCAAATGAATGTAAATGCGACACTTCCTTGCAAGGAAATAGCGTTTGCAGATGTCTACGTATCGTAGCAATGGATCTCTAATGCTTCTTAATAGGCGATATCGCATCTCATTTCTATGTTTCATGGTAAGGTATAATATGATTTGCGAAGTGTTATCTATTCTTCGTCTACACTTCAAATGAATGTAAATGCGACACTTCCTTGCTAGGAAATAGCGTCTGCAGATGTCTAGGTATCGTAGCAATAGAGTTCTAATGCTTCTTAAAACGCGATATCGCATCTCATTTCTATGTTTCATGGTAAGATATAATATGATTTGCGAAGTGTTATGTATTCCTCGTCTACACTTCAAATGAATGTAAATGCGACACTTCCTTGCAAGGAAATAGCGTTTGCAGATGTCTACGTATCGTTGCAATAGAGTTCTTATGATTCTTAAAACGCGATATCGCATCTCATTTCTATGTTTCATGGTAAGATATAATATGATTTGCGAAGTGTCATGTATTCCTCGTCTACACTTCAAATGAATGTAAATGCGACACTTCCTTGCAAGGAAATAGCGTTTGCAGATGTCTACGTATCGTAGCAATAGAGTTCTAATGCTTCTTAAAACGCGATATCGCATCTCATTTCTATGTTTCATGGTAAGATATAATATGATTTGCGAAGTGTTATGTATTCCTCGTCTACACATCAACTGAATGTAAATGCGACACTTCCTTGCAAGGAAATAGCGCTTGCAGATGTGTACGTATCGTAGCAATAGAGTTCTTATGATTCTTAAAACGCGATATCGCATCTCATTTCTATGTTTCATGGTAAGATATAATATGATTTGCGAAGTGTTATGTATTTCTCGTCTACACTTCAAATGAATGTAAATGCGACACTTCTTTGCAAGGAAATAGCGTTTGCAGATGTCTACGTATCGTAGCAATAGAGTTCTTATGATTCTTAAAACGCGATATCGCATCTCATTTCTATGTTTCATGGTAAGATATAATATGATTTGCGAAGTGTCATGTATTCCTCGTCTACACATCAAATGAATGTAAATGCGACACTTCCTTGCAAGGAAATAGCGTTTGCAGATGTCTACGTATCGTAGCAATGGATTTCTAATGCTTCTTAAAAGGCGATATCGCATCTCATTTCTATGTTTCATGGTAAGGTATAATATGATTTGCGAAGTGTTATGTATTCCTCGTCTACACTTCAAATGAATGTAAATGCGACACTTCTTTGCAAGGAAATAGCGTTTGCAGATGTCTACGTATCGTTGCAATAGAGTTCTTATGATTCTTAAAACGCGATATCGCATCTCATTTCTATGTTTCATGGTAAGATATAATATTATTTGCGAAGTGTTATGTATTCCTCGTCTACACATCAAATGAATGTAAATGCGACACTTCCTTGCAAGGAAATAGCGTTTGCAGATGTCTACGTATCGTAGCAATAGAGATCTTTTGATTCTTAAAACGCGATATCGCATCTCATTTCTATGTTTCATGGTAAGATATAATATGATTTGCGAAGTGTCATGTATTCCTCGTCTACACTTCAAATGAATGTAAACGCGACATTTCCTTGCAAGGAAATAGCGTTTGCAGATGTCTACGTATCGTAGCAATAGAGTTCTAATGCTTCTTAAAAAGCGATATCGCATCTCATTTCTATGTTTTATGGTAAGATATAATATGATTTGCGAAGTGTTATGTATTCCTCGTCTACACATCAAATGAATGTAAATGCGACACTTCCTTGCAAGGAAATAGCGTTTGCAAATGTCTACCTATCGTAGCAATAGTGTTCTAATGCATCTTAAAACGCGATATCGCATCTCATTTCTATGTTTCATGATAAGATATAATATGATTTGCGAAGTGTCATGTACTCCTCGTCTACACTTCAAATGAATGTAAATGCGACACTTCCTTGCAAGGAAATAGCGTTTGCAGATGTCTACGTATCGTAGCAATAGAGTTCTAATGCTTCTTAAAACGCGATATCGCATCTCATTTCTATGTTTCATGGTAAGATATAATATGATTTGCGAAATGTTATGTATTCCTCGTCTACACATCAACTGAATGTAAATGCGACACTTCCTTGCAAGGAAATAGCGCTTGCAGATGTCTACGTATCGTAGCAATAGAGTTCTTATGATTCTTAAAACGCGATATCGCATCTCATTTCTATGTTTCATGGTAAGATATAATATGATTTGCGAAGTGTTATGTATTCCTCGTCTACACTTCAAATGAATGTAAATGCGACACTTCTTTGCAAGGAAATAGCGTTTGCAGATGTCTACGTTTCGAAGCAATAGAGTTCTTATGATTCTTAAAACGCGATATCGCATCTCATTTCTATGTTTCATGGTAAGATATAATATTATTTGCGAAGTTTTATGTATTCCTTGTCTACACATCAAATGAATGTAAATGCGACACTTCCTTGCAAGGAAATAGCGTTTGCAGATGTCTACGTATCGTAGCAATAGAGATCTTTTGATTCTTAAAACGAGATATTGCATCTCATATCTATGTTTCATGATAAGATATAATATTCATTGCGAAGTGTTATGCATTCCTCGTCTACGATTCAAATGAATGTAAATGCGACACTTCCTTGCAAGGAAATAGCGTTTGCAGATGTCTACGTATCGTAGCAATAGAGTTCTTATGATTCTTAAAACGCGATATCGCATCTCATTTCTATGCTTCATGGTAAGATATAATATGATTTGCGAAGTGTCATGTATTCCTCGTCTACACTTCAAATGAATGTAAATGCGACATTTCCTTGCAAGGAAATAGCGTTTGCAGATGTCTACGTATCGTAGCAATAGAGTTCTAATGCTTCTTAAAAAGCGATATCGCATCTCATTTCTATGTTTCATGGTAAGATATAATATGATTTGCGAAGTGTTATGTATTCCTCGTCTACACTTCAAATGAATGTAAATGCGGCACTTTCTTGCAAGGAAATAGCGTTTGCAGATGTCTACGTATCGTAGCATTGGATTTCTGATGCTTCTTAAAACGAGATATTGAATCTCATGTCTATGTTTCATGATAAGATATAATATTCATTGCGAAGTGTTATGCATTCCTCGTCTACGATTCAAATGAATGAAAATGCGACACTTCCTTGCAAGGAAATAGCGTTTGCAGATGTCTACGTATCGTAGCAATAGAGTTCTAATGCTTCTTAAAACGCGATATCACATCTCATTTCTATGTTTCATGGTAAGATATATTACGATTTGCGGAGTGTTATGTACTCCTCGTCTACACTTCAAATGAATGTAAATGCGACACTTCCTTGCAAGGAAATAGCGCTTGCAGATGTCTACGTATCGTAGCAATAGAGTTCTTATGATTCTTAAAACGCGATATCGCATCTCATTTCTATGTTTCATGGTAAGATATAATATGATTTGCGAAGTGTTATGTATTTCTCGTCTACACTTCAAATGAATGTAAATGCGACACTTCTTTGCAAGGAAATAGCGTTTGCAGATGTCTACGTATCGTAGCAATAGAGTTCTTATGATTCTTAAAACGCGATATCGCATCTCATTTCTATGTTTCATGGTAAGATATAATATGATTTGCGAAGTGTCATGTATTCCTCGTCTACACATCAAATGAATGTAAATGCGACACTTCCTTGCAAGGAAATAGCGTTTGCAGATGTCTACGTATCGTAGCAATGGATTTCTAATGCTTCTTAAAAGGCGATATCGCATCTCATTTCTATGTTTCATGGTAAGGTATAATATGATTTGCGAAGTGTTATGTATTCCTCGTCTACACTTCAAATGAATGTAAATGCGACACTTCTTTGCAAGGAAATAGCGTTTGCAGATGTCTACGTATCGTTGCAATAGAGTTCTTATGATTCTTAAAACGCGATATCGCATCTCATTTCTATGTTTCATGGTAAGATATAATATTATTTGCGAAGTGTTATGTATTCCTCGTCTACACATCAAATGAATGTAAATGCGACACTTCCTTGCAAGGAAATAGCGTTTGCAGATGTCTACGTATCGTAGCAATAGAGATCTTTTGATTCTTAAAACGCGATATCGCATCTCATTTCTATGTTTCATGGTAAGATATAATATGATTTGCGAAGTGTCATGTATTCCTCGTCTACACTTCAAATGAATGTAAATGCGACATTTCCTTGCAAGGAAATAGCGTTTGCAGATGTCTACGTATCGTAGCAATAGAGTTCTAATGCTTCTTAAAAAGCGATATGGCATCTCATTTCTATGTTTCATGGTAAGATATAATATGATTTGCGAAATGTTATGTATTCCTCGTCTACACATCAACTGAATGTAAATGCGACACTTCCTTGCAAGGAAATAGCGCTTGCAGATGTCTACGTATCGTAGCAATAGAGTTCTTATGATTCTTAAAACGCGATATCGCATCTCATTTCTATGTTTCATGGTAAGATATAATATGATTTGCGAAGTGTTATGTATTCCTCGTCTACACTTCAAATGAATGTAAATGCGACACTTCTTTGCAAGGAAATAGCGTTTGCAGATGTCTACGTTTCGAAGCAATAGAGTTCTTATGATTCTTAAAACGCGATATCGCATCTCATTTCTATGTTTCATGGTAAGATATAATATTATTTGCGAAGTTTTATGTATTCCTTGTCTACACATCAAATGAATGTAAATGCGACACTTCCTTGCAAGGAAATAGCGTTTGCAGATGTCTACGTATCGTAGCAATAGAGATCTTTTGATTCTTAAAACGAGATATTGCATCTCATATCTATGTTTCATGATAAGATATAATATTCATTGCGAAGTGTTATGCATTCCTCGTCTACGATTCAAATGAATGTAAATGCGACACTTCCTTGCAAGGAAATAGCGTTTGCAGATGTCTACGTATCGTAGCAATAGAGTTCTTATGATTCTTAAAACGCGATATCGCATCTCATTTCTATGCTTCATGGTAAGATATAATATGATTTGCGAAGTGTCATGTATTCCTCGTCTACACTTCAAATGAATGTAAATGCGACATTTCCTTGCAAGGAAATAGCGTTTGCAGATGTCTACGTATCGTAGCAATAGAGTTCTAATGCTTCTTAAAAAGCGATATCGCATCTCATTTCTATGTTTCATGGTAAGATATAATATGATTTGCGAAGTGTTATGTATTCCTCGTCTACACTTCAAATGAATGTAAATGCGACACTTTCTTGCAAGGAAATAGCGTTTGCAGATGTCTACGTATCGTAGCATTGGATTTCTGATGCTTCTTAAAACGAGATATTGAATCTCATGTCTATGTTTCATGATAAGATATAATATTCATTGCGAAGTGTTATGCATTCCTCGTCTACGATTCAAATGAATGAAAATGCGACACTTCCTTGCAAGGAAATAGCGTTTGCAGATGTCTACGTATCGTAGCAATAGAGTTCTAATGCTTCTTAAAACGCGATATCACATCTCATTTCTATGTTTCATGGTAAGATATATTACGATTTGCGGAGTGTTATGTACTCCTCGTCTACACTTCAAATGAATGTAAATGCGACACTTCCTTGCAAGGAAATAGCGATTGCAATTGTCTACCTATCGTAGCAGTAGTGTTCTAATACTTCTTAGAACGCGATGTCGCATCTCATTTCTATGTTTCATGGTAAGATATAATATGATTTGCGAAGTGTTATGTATTCCTCGTCTACACTTCAAATGAATATAAATGCGACACTTTCTTGCAAGGAAATAGCGTTTGCAGATGTCTACGTATCGTAGCATTGGATTTCTGATGCTTCTTAAAACGAGATATTGCATCTCATATCTATGTTTCATGATAAGATATAATATTCATTGCGAAGTGTTATGCATTCCTCGTCTACGATTCAAATGAATGAAAATGCGACACTTCCTTGCAAGGAAATAGCGTTTGCAGATGTCTACGTATCGTAGCAATAGAGTTCTAATGCTTCTTAAAACGCGATATCACATCTCATTTCTATGTTTCATGGTAAGATATAATATGATTTGCGAAGTGTTATGTATTCCTCGTCTACACTTCAAATGAATGTAAATGCGACACTTCCTTGCAAGGAAATAGCATTTGCAGATGTCTACGTACCGTAGCAATAGAGTTCTAATGCTTCTTAAAACGCGATATCGCATCTCATTTCTATGTTTCATGGTAAGATATAATATTATTTGCGAAGTGTTATGTATTCCTCGTCTACACTTCAAATGAATGTAAATGCGACACTTTCTTGCAAGGAAATAGCGTTTGCAGATGTCTGCGTATCGTAGCATTGGATTTCTGATGCTTCTTAAAACAAGATATTGCATCTCATATCTATGTTTCATGATATGATATAATATTCATTGCGAAGTGTTATGCATTCCTCGTCTACGATTCAAATGAATGAAAATGCGACACTTCCTTGCAAGGAAATAGCGTTTGCAGATGTCTACGTATCGTAGCAATAGAGTTCTAATGCTTCTTAAAACGCGATATCGCATCTCATTTCTATGTTTCATGGTAAGATATAATATGATTTGCGAAGTGTTATGTATTCCTCGTCTACACATCAAATGAATGTAAATGCGACACTTTCTTGCAAGGAAATAGCGTTTGCAGATATCTACGTATCGAAGCAATAGAGTTCAAATGCTTCTTAAAACGAGATATTGCATCTCATACCTATGTTTCATGATAAGATATAATATTCATTGCGAAGTGTTATGCATTCCACGTCTACGATTCAAATGAATGTAAATGCGACACTTCCTTGCAAGGAAATAGCATTTGCAGATGTCTACGTATCGTAGCAATAGAGTTCTAATGCTTCTTAAAACGCGATATCGCATCTCATTTCTATGTTTCATGGTAAGATATAATATGATTTGCGAAGTGTTATGTATTCCTCTTCTACACTTCAAATGAATGTAAATGCGACACTTTCTTGCAAGGAAATAGCGTTTGCAGATGTCTGCGTATCGTAGCATTGGATTTCTGATGCTTCTTAAAACAAGATATTGCATCTCATATCTATGTTTCATGATAAGATATAATATTCATTGCGAAGTGTTATGCATTCCTCGTCTACGATTCAAATGAATGAAAATGCGACACTTCCTTGCAAGGAAATAGCGTTTGCAGATGTCTACGTATCGTAGCAATAGAGTTCTAATGCTTCTTAAAACGCGATATCACATCTCATTTCTATGTTTCATGGTAAGATATAATATGATTTGCGAAGTGTTATGTATTCCTCGTCTACACTTCAAATGAATGTGAATGCGACACTTCCTCGCTAGTAAATAGCGTTTGCAGATGTCTGCGTATCGTAGCAGTAGAGTTCTAATGCTTCTTAAAACGCGATATCGCATCTCATTTCTATGTTTCATGGTAAGATATAATATGATTTGCGAAGTGTTATGTATTCCTCGTCTACACATCAAATGAATGTAAATGCGACACTTTCTTGCGAGGAAATAGCGTTTGCAGATGTCTACGTATCGAAGCAATAGAGTTCAAATGCTTCTTAAAACGAGATATTGCATCTCATATCTATGTTTCATGATAAGATATAATATTCATTGCGAAGTGTTATGCATTCCTCGTCTACACTTCAAATGAATGTGAATGCGACACTTCCTCGCTAGTAAATAGCGTTTGCAGATGTCTGCGTATCGTAGCAGTAGAGTTCTAATGCTTCTTAAAACGCGATATCGCATCTCATTTCTATGTTTCATGGTAAGATATAATATGATTTGCGAAGTGTTATGTATTCCTCGTCTACACATCAAATGAATGTAAATGCGACACTTTCTTGCGAGGAAATAGCGTTTGCAGATGTCTACGTATCGAAGCAATAGAGTTCAAATGCTTCTTAAAACGAGATATTGCATCTCATATCTATGTTTCATGATAAGATATAATATTCATTGCGAAGTGTTATGCATTCCTCGTCTACACTTCAAATGAATGTGAATGCGACACTTCCTCGCTAGTAAATAGCGTTTGCAGATGTCTGCGTATCGTAGCAGTAGAGTTCTAATGCTTCTTAAAACGCGATATCGCATCTCATTTCTATGTTTCATGGTAAGATATAATATGATTTGCGAAGTGTTATGTATTCCTCGTCTACACATCAAATGAATGTAAATGCGACACTTTCTTGCGAGGAAATAGCGTTTGCAGATGTCTACGTATCGAAGCAATAGAGTTCAAATGCTTCTTAAAACGAGATATTGCATCTCATATCTATGTTTCATGATAAGATGTAATATTCATTGCGAAGTGTTATGCATTCCTCGTCTACGATTCAAATGAATGAAAATGCGACATTTGCTTGCAAGGAAATAGCGTTTGCAGATGTCTACGTATCGTAGCAATAGAGTTCTAATGCTTCTTAAAACGTGATATCGCATCTCATTTCTATGTTTCATGGTAAGATATAATATTATTTGCGAAGTGTTATGTATTCCTCGTCTACACATCAAATGAATGTAAATGCGACACTTCCTTGCAAGGAAATAGCGTTTGCAGATGTCTACGTATCGAAGCAATAGAGTTCAAATGCTTCTTAAAACGAGATATTGCATCTCATATCTATGTTTCATGATAAGATATAATATTCATTGCGAAGTGTTATGTATTCCTCGTCTACACTTCAAATGAATGTGGATGCGACACTTCCTCGCCAGGAAATAGCGTTTGCAGATGTCTACGTATCGTAGCAGTTGAGTTCTAATGCTTCTTAAAACGCGATATCGCATCTCATTTCTATGTTTCATGGTAAGATATAATATGATTTGCGAAGTGTTATGTATTCCTCGTCTACACATCAAATGAATGTAAATGCGACACTTCCTTGCAAGGAAATAGCGTTTGCAGATGTCTACGTATCGTTGCAATAGAGTTCTTATGACTCTTAAAACGCGATATCGCATCTCATTTCTATTTTTCATGGTAAGGTATAATATGATTTGCGAAGTGTTATGTATCCGTCGTCTACACTTCAAATGAATGTAAATGCGACACTTCCTTTTAAGGAAATAGCGTTTGCAGATGTCTACGTATCGTAGCAATGGATTTCTGATGCTCCTTAAAACGCGATATCGCATCTCATTTCTATGTTTCATGGTAAGATGTAATACGATTTGCGAAGTGTTATGTATTCCTCGTCTACACTTTACTCGTCTACGTGTCGTAGCAATAGAGTTCTTATGATTCTTAGAACGCTATATTGCATCTCATTTTTACGTTTCATGGTAAGATATAATATGATTTGCGAAGTGTTATGCATTCCTCGTCTACGATTCAAATGAATGTAAATGCGACACTTCCCTGCAAGGAAATAGCGTTTGCAGATGTCTACGTATCGCAGCAATAGAGTTCTTATGATTCCTAGAACGCTATATTGCATCTCATTTTTACGTTTCATGGTAAGATATAATACGATTTGCGAAGTGTCATGTATTCCTCGTCTACGATTCAAATGAATGTAAATGCGGCACTTCCCCGCAAGGAAATAGCGTTTGCAGATGTCTACGTATCGTAGCAATAGAGTTCTAATGCTTCTTAAAACGAGATATCGCATCTCATTTCTATGTTTCATGGTAAGATATAATACGATTTGCGGAGTGTTATGTACTCCTCGTCTACACTTCAAATGAATGTAAATGAGACACTTCCTTGCAAGGAAATAGCGTTTGCAAATGTCTACCTATCGTAGCAGTAGTGTTCTAGTACTTCTTAGAACGCGATGTCGCATCTCATTTCTATGTTTCATGGTAATATATAATATGAGTTGCGAAGTGTTATGTATCCGTCGTCTACACTTCCAATGAATGTAAATGCGACACTTTCTTGCAAGGAAATAGCGTTTGCAGATGTCTACGTATCGTAGCAATGGATTTCTGATGCTTCTTAAAACGCGATATCGCTTGTCATTTCTATGTTTCATGGTAAGATATAATATGATTTGCGGAGTGTTATGTATTCCTCGTTTACACTTCAAAGGAATGTAAATGCGACACATCCTAGCAAGGAAATAGCGTTTGCAGATGTCTACGTATCGAAGCAATAGAGTTCAAATGCTTCTTAAAACGAGATATTGCATCTCATATCTATGTTTCATGATAAGATATAATATTCATTGCGAAGTGTTGTGCATTCCTCGTCTACGATTCAAATGAATGTAAATGCGACACTTTCTTGCAAGGAAATAGCGTTTGCAGATGTCTACGTATCGTAGAATTGGATTTCTGATGCATCTTAAAACGAGATATTGAATCTCATGTCTATGTTTCATGATAAGATATAATATTCATTGCGAAGTGTTATGCATTCCTCGTCTACGATTCAAATGAATGAAAATGCGACACTTCCTTGCAAGGAAATAGCGTTTGCAGATGTCTACGTATCGTAGCAATAGAGTTCTAATGCTTCTTAAAACGCGATATCACATCTCATTTCTATGTTTCATGGTAAGATATATTACGATTTGCGGAGTGTTATGTACTCCTCGTCTACACTTCAAATGAATGTAAATGCGACACTTCCTTGCAAGGAAATAGCGATTGCAATTGTCTACCTATCGTAGCAGTAGTGTTCTAATACTTCTTAGAACGCGATGTCGCATCTCATTTCTATGTTTCATGGTAAGATATAATATGATTTGCGAAGTGTTATGTATTCCTCGTCTACACTTCAAATGAATATAAATGCGACACTTTCTTGCAAGGAAATAGCGTTTGCAGATGTCTACGTATCGTAGCATTGGATTTCTGATGCTTCTTAAAACGAGATATTGCATCTCATATCTATGTTTCATGATAAGATATAATATTCATTGCGAAGTGTTATGCATTCCTCGTCTACGATTCAAATGAATGAAAATGCGACACTTCCTTGCAAGGAAATAGCGTTTGCAGATGTCTACGTATCGTAGCAATAGAGTTTCTAATGCTTCTTAAAACGCGATATCACATCTCATTTCTATGTTTCATGGTAAGATATAATATGATTTGCGAAGTGTTATGTATTCCTCGTCTACACTTCAAATGAATGTGAATGCGACACTTCCTCGCTAGGAAATAGCGTTTGCAGATGTCTGCGTATCGTAGCAGTAGAGTTCTAATGCTTCTTAAAACGCGACATCGCATCTCATTTCTATGTTTCATGGTAAGATATAATATGATTTGCGAAGTGTTATGTATTCCTCGTCTACATATCAAATGAATGTAAATGCGACCACTTTCTTGCGAGGAAATAGCGTTTGCAGATGTCCACGTATCGAAGCAATAGAGTTCAAATGCTTCTTAAAACGAGATATTGCATCTCATATCTATGTTTCATGATAAGATATAATATTCATTGCGAAGTGTTATGCATTCCTCGTCTACGATTCAAATGAATGAAAATGCGACACTTCCTTGCAAGGAAATAGCGTTTGCAGATGTCTACGTATCGTAGCAATAGAGTTCTAATGCTTCTTAAAACGCGATATCGCATCTCATTTCTATGTTTCATGGTAAGATATAATATGATTTGCGAAGTGTTATGTATTCCTCGTCTACACATCAAATGAATGTAAATGCGACACTTTCTTGCAAGGAAATAGCGTTTGCAGATATCTACGTATCGAAGCAATAGAGTTCAAATGCTTCTTAAAACGAGATATTGCATCTCATACCTATGTTTCATGATAAGATATAATATTCATTGCGAAGTGTTATGCATTCCACGTCTACGATTCAAATGAATGTAAATGCGACACTTCCTTGCAAGGAAATAGCATTTGCAGATGTCTACGTATCGTAGCAATAGAGTTCTAATGCTTCTTAAAACGCGATATCGCATCTCATTTCTATGTTTCATGGTAAGATATAATATGATTTGCGAAGTGTTATGTATTCCTCGTCTACACTTCAAATGAATGTAAATGCGACACTTTCTTGCAAGGAAATAGCGTTTGCAGATGTCTGCGTATCGTAGCATTGGATTTCTGATGCTTCTTAAAACAAGATATTGCATCTCATATCTATGTTTCATGATAAGATATAATATTCATTGCGAAGTGTTATGCATTCCTCGTCTACGATTCAAATGAATGAAAATGCGACACTTCCTTGCAAGGAAATAGCGTTTGCAGATGTCTACGTATCGTAGCAATAGAGTTCTAATGCTTCTTAAAACGCGATATCGCATCTCATTTCTATGTTTCATGGTAAGATATAATATGATTTGCGAAGTGTTATGTATTCCTCGTCTACACATCAAATGAATGTAAATGCGACACTTTCTTGCAAGGAAATAGCGTTTGCAGATATCTACGTATCGAAGCAATAGAGTTCAAATGCTTCTTAAAACGAGATATTGCATCTCATACCTATGTTTCATGATAAGATATAATATTCATTGCGAAGTGTTATGCATTCCACGTCTACGATTCAAATGAATGTAAATGCGACACTTCCTTGCAAGGAAATAGCGTTTGCAGATGTCTACGTATCGTAGAATTGGATTTCTGATGCATCTTAAAACGAGATATTGCATCTCATATCTATGTTTCATGATAAGATATAATATTCATTGCGAAGTGTTATGCATTCCTCGTCTACGATTCAAATGAATGAAAATGCGACACTTCCTTGCAAGGAAATAGCGTTTGCAGATGTCTACGTATCGTAGCAATAGAGTTCTAATGCTTCTTAAAACGCGATATCACAACTCATTTCTATGTTTCATGGTAAGATATAATATGATTTGCGAAGTGTTATGTATTCCTCGTCTACACATCAAATGAATGTGAATGCGACACTTCCTCGCTAGGAAATAGCGTTTGCAGATATCTACGTATCGAAGCAATAGAGTTCAAATGCTTCTTAAAACGAGATATTGCATCTCATACCTATGTTTCATGATAAGATATAATATTCATTGCGAAGTGTTATGTATTCCTCGTCTACATATCAAATGATTGTAAATGCGACACTTTCTTGCGAGGAAATAGCGTTTGCAGATGTCTACGTATCGAAGCAATAGAGTTCAAATGCTTCTTAAAACGAGATTTTGCATCTCATATCTATGTTTCATGATAAGATATAATATTCATTGCGAAGTGTTATGCATTCCTCGTCTACGATTCAAATGAATGAAAATGCGACACTTCCTTGCAAGGAAATAGCGTTTGCAGATGTCTACGTATCGTAGCAATAGAGTTCTAATGCTTCTTAAAACGCGATATCGCATCTCATTTCTATGTTTCATGGTAAGATATAATATGATTTGCGAAGTGTTATGTATTCCTCGTCTACACATCAAATGAATGTAAATGCGACACTTTCTTGCAAGGAAATAGCGATTGCAGATATCTACGTATCGAAGCAATAGAGTTCAAATGCTTCTTAAAACGAGATATTGCATCTCATACCTATGTTTCATGATAAGATATAATATTCATTGCGAAGTGTTATGCATTCCTCGTCTACGATTCAAATGAATGTAAATGCGACACTTCCTTGCAAGGAAATAGCATTTGCAGATGTCTACGTATCGTAGCAATAGAGTTCTAATGCTTCTTAAAACGCGATATCGCATCTCATTTCTATGTTTCATGGTAAGATATAATATGATTTGCGAAGTGTTATGTATTCCTCGTCTACACATCAAATAAATTTAAATGCGACACTTCCTTGCAAGGAAATAGCGTTTGCAGATGTCTACGTATCGTAGCAATAGAGTTCTAATGCTTCTTAAAACGATATATTGCATCTCATACCTATGTTTCATGATAAAATATAATATTCATTGCTAAGTGTTATGCATTCCTCGTCTACGATTCAAATGAATGAAAATGCTACACTTCCTTGCAAGGAAATAGCGTTTTCAGATGTCTACGTATCGTAGCAATAGAGTTCTTATGATTCTTAAAACGCGATATCGCATCTCATTTCTATGTTTCATGGTAAGATATAATATGATTTGCGAAGTGTCATGTATTCCTCGTCTACACTTCAAATGAATGTAAATGCGACATTTCCTTGCAAGGAAATAGCGTTTGCAGATGTCTACGTATCGTAGCAATAGAGTTCTAATGCTTCTTAAAAAGCGATATCGCATCTCATTTCTATGTTTCATGGTAAGATATAATATGATTTGCGAAGTGTTATGTATTCCTCGTCTACACTTCAAATGAATGTAAATGCGACACTTTCTTGCAAGGAAATAGCGTTTGCAGATGTCTACGTATCGTAGCATTGGATTTCTGATGCTTCTTAAAACGAGATATTGAATCTCATGTCTATGTTTCATGATAAGATATAATATTCATTGCGAAGTGTTATGCATTCCTCGTCTACGATTCAAATGAATGAAAATGCGACACTTCCTTGCAAGGAAATAGCGTTTGCAGATGTCTACGTATCGTAGCAATAGAGTTCTAATGCTTCTTAAAACGCGATATCACATCTCATTTCTATGTTTCATGGTAAGATATATTACGATTTGCGGAGTGTTATGTACTCCTCGTCTACACTTCAAATGAATGTAAATGCGACACTTCCTTGCAAGGAAATAGCGATTGCAATTGTCTACCTATCGTAGCAGTAGTGTTCTAATACTTCTTAGAACGCGATGTCGCATCTCATTTCTATGTTTCATGGTAAGATATAATATGATTTGCGAAGTGTTATGTATTCCTCGTCTACACTTCAAATGAATATAAATGCGACACTTTCTTGCAAGGAAATAGCGTTTGCAGATGTCTACGTATCGTAGCATTGGATTTCTGATGCTTCTTAAAACGAGATATTGCATCTCATATCTATGTTTCATGATAAGATATAATATTCATTGCGAAGTGTTATGCATTCCTCGTCTACGATTCAAATGAATGAAAATGCGACACTTCCTTGCAAGGAAATAGCGTTTGCAGATGTCTACGTATCGTAGCAATAGAGTTCTAATGCTTCTTAAAACGCGATATCACATCTCATTTCTATGTTTCATGGTAAGATATAATATGATTTGCGAAGTGTTATGTATTCCTCGTCTACACTTCAAATGAATGTGAATGCGACACTTCCTCGCTAGGAAATAGCGTTTGCAGATGTCTGCGTATCGTAGCAGTAGAGTTCTAATGCTTCTTAAAACGCGATATCGCATCTCATTTCTATGTTTCATGGTAAGATATAATATGATTTGCGAAGTGTTATGTATTCCTCGTCTACATATCAAATGAATGTAAATGCGACACTTTCTTGCGAGGAAATAGCGTTTGCAGATGTCCACGTATCGAAGCAATAGAGTTCAGATGCTTCTTAAAACGAGATATTGCATCTCATATCTATGTTTCATGATAAGATATAATATTCATTGCGAAGTGTTATGCATTCCTCGTCTACGATTCAAATGAATGAAAATGCGACACTTCCTTGCAAGGAAATAGCGTTTGCAGATGTCTACGTATCGTAGCAATAGAGTTCTAATGCTTCTTAAAACGCGATATCGCATCTCATTTCTATGTTTCATGGTAAGATATAATATTATTTGCGAAGTGTTATGTATTCCTCGTCTACACATCAAATGAATGTAAATGCGACACTTCCTTGCAAGGAAATAGCGTTTGCAAATGTCTACCTATCGTAGCAGTAGTGTTCTAGTACTTCTTAGAACGCGATGTCGCATCTCATTTCTATGTTTCATGGTAATATATAATATGAGTTGCGAAGTGTTATGTATCCGTCGTCTACACTTCCAATGAATGTAAATTCGACACTTTCTTGCAAGGAAATAGCGTTTGCAGATGTCTACGTATCGTAGCAATGGATTTCTGATGCTTCTTAAAACGCGATATCGCTTGTCATTTCTATGTTTCATGGTAAGATATAATATGATTTGCGGAGTGTTATGTATTCCTCGTTTACACTTCAAAGGAATGTAAATGCGACACATCCTAGCAAGGAAATAGCGTTTGCAGATGTCTACGTATCGAAGCAATAGAGTTCAAATGCTTCTTAAAACGAGATATTGCATCTCATATCTATGTTTCATGATAAGATATAATATTCATTGCGAAGTGTTGTGCATTCCTCGTCTACGATTCAAATGAATGTAAATGCGACACTTTCTTGCAAGGAAATAGCGTTTGCAGATGTCTACGTATCGTAGAATTGGATTTCTGATGCTTCTTAAAACGAGATATTGCATCTCATATCTATGTTTCATGATAAGATATAATATTCATTGCGAAGTGTTATGCATTCCTCGTCTACGATTCAAATGAATGAAAATGCGACACTTCCTTGCAAGGAAATAGCGTTTGCAGATGTCTACGTATCGTAGCAATAGAGTTCTAATGCTTCTTAAAACGCGATATCACAACTCATTTCTATGTTTCATGGTAAGATATAATATGATTTGCGAAGTGTTATGTATTCCTCGTCTACACATCAAATGAATGTGAATGCGACACTTCCTCGCTAGGAAATAGCGTTTGCAGATGTCTGCGTATCGTAGCAGTAGAGTTCTAATGCTTCTTAAAACGCGATATCGCATCTCATTTCTATGTTTCATGGTAAGATATAATATGATTTGCGAAGTGTTATGTATTCCTCGTCTACATATCAAATGATTGTAAATGCGACACTTTCTTGCGAGGAAATAGCGTTTGCAGATGTCTACGTATCGAAGCAATAGAGTTCAAATGCTTCTTAAAACGAGATTTTGCATCTCATATCTATGTTTCATGATAAGATATAATATTCATTGCGAAGTGTTATGCATTCCTCGTCTACGATTCAAATGAATGAAAATGCGACACTTCCTTGCAAGGAAATAGCGTTTGCAGATGTCTGCGTATCGTAGCAATAGAGTTCTAATGCTTCTTAAAACGCGATATCGCATCTCATTTCTATGTTTCATGGTAAGATATAATATGATTTGCGAAGTGTTATGTATTCCTCGTCTACACATCAAATGAATGTAAATGCGACACTTTCTTGCAAGGAAATAGCGATTGCAGATATCTACGTATCGAAGCAATAGAGTTCAAATGCTTCTTAAAACGAGATATTGCATCTCATACCTATGTTTCATGATAAGATATAATATTCATTGCGAAGTGTTATGCATTCCTCGTCTACGATTCAAATGAATGAATGCGACACTTCCTTGCAAGGAAATAGCATTTGCAGATGTCTACGTATCGTAGCAATAGAGTTCTAATGCTTCTTAAAACGCGATATCGCATCTCATTTCTATGTTTCATGGTAAGATATAATATGATTTGCGAAGTGTTATGTATTCCTCGTCTACACATCAAATAAATTTAAATGCGACACTTCCTTGCAAGGAAATAGCGTTTGCAGATGTCTACGTATCGTAGCAATAGAGTTCTAATGCTTCTTAAAACGAGATATTGCATCTCATACCTATGTTTCATGATAATATATAATATTCATTGCTAAGTGTTATGCATTCCTCGTCTACGATTCAAAATGAATGAAAATGCTACACTTCCTTGCAAGGAAATAGCGTTTTCAGATGTCTACGTATCGTAGCAATAGAGTTCTAATGCTTCTTAAAACGCGGTATCGCATCTCATTTCTATGTTTCATGGTAAGATATAATATGATTTACGAAGTGTTATGTATTCCTCGTCTACACTACAAATGAATGTGAATGCGACACTTCCTCGCTAGGAAATAGCGTTAGCAGATGTCTGCGTATCGTAGCAGTAGAGTTCTAATGCTTCTTAAAACGCGATATCGCATCTCATTTCTATGTTTCATGGTAAGATATAATATGATTTGCGAAGTGTTATGTATTCCTCGTCTACACATCAAATGAATGTAAATGCGACATTTGCTTGCAAGGAAATAGCGTTTGCAGATGTCTACGTATCGTAGCAATAGAGTTCTAATGCTTCTTAAAACGCGATATCGCATCTCATTTCTATGTTTCATGGTAAGATATAATATTATTTGCGAAGTGTTATGTATTCCTCGTCTACACATCAAATGAATTTAAATGCGACACTTCCTTGCAAGGAAATAGCGTTTGCAGATGTCTGCGTATCGTAGCAGTAGAGTTCTAATGCTTCTTAAAACGCGATATCGCATCTCATTTCTATGTTTCATGGTAAGATATAATATGATTTGCGAAGTGTTATGTATTCCTCGTCTACACATCAAATGAATGTAAATGCGACATTTGCTTGCAAGGAAATAGCGTTTGCAGATGTCTACGTATCGTAGCAATAGAGTTCTAATGCTTCTTAAAACGCGATATCGCATCTCATTTCTATGTTTCATGGTAAGATATAATATTATTTGCGAAGTGTTATGTATTCCTCGTCTACACATCAAATGAATTTAAATGCGACACTTCCTTGCAAGGAAATAGCGTTTGCAGATGTCTACGTATCGAAGCAATAGAGTTCAAATGCTTCTTAAAACGAGATATTGCATCTCATATCTATGTTTCATGATAAGATATAATATTCATTGCGAAGTGTTATGTATTCCTCGTCTACACTTCAAATGAATGTGGATGCGACACTTCCTCGCCAGGAAATAGCGTTTGCAGATGTCTACGTATCGTAGCAGTTGAGTTCTAATGCTTCTTAAAACGCGATATCGCATCTCATTTCTATGTTTCATGGTAAGATATAATATGATTTGCGAAGTGTTATGTATTCCTCGTCTACACATCAAATGAATGTAAATGCGACACTTCCTTGCAAGGAAATAGCGTTTGCAGATGTCTACGTATCGTTGCAATAGAGTTCTTATGACTCTTAAAACGCGATATCGCATCTCATTTCTATGTTTCATGGTAAGGTATAATATGATTTGCGAAGTGTTATGTATCCGTCGTCTACACTTCAAATGAATGTAAATGCGACACTTTCTTGCAAGGAAATAGCGTTTGCAGATGTCTACGTATCGTAGCAATGGATTTCTGATGCTTCTTAAAACGCGATATCGCATCTCATTTCTATGTTTCATGGTAAGATGTAATACGATTTGCGAAGTGTTATGTATTCCTCGTCTAGACTTTACTCGTCTACGTGTCGTAGCAATAGATTTCTTATGATTCCTAGAACGCTACATTGCATCTCATTTTTACGTGTCATGGTAAGATATAATATGATTTGCGAAGTGTCATGTATTCCTCGTCTACGATTCAAATGAATGTAAATGCGGCACTTCCTTGCAAGGAAATAGCGTTTGCAGATGTCTACGTATCGTAGCAATAGAGTTCTAATGCTTCTTAAAACGCGATATCGCATCTCATTTCTATGTTTCATGGTAAGATATAATATGATTTGCGAAGTGTTATGTATTCCTCGTCTACACATCAAATAAATTTAAATGCGACACTTCCTTGCAAGGAAATAGCGTTTGCAGATGTCTACGTATCGTAGCAATAGAGTTCTAATGCTTCTTAAAACGAGATATTGCATCCAATACCTATGTTTCATGATAATATATAATATTCATTGCTAAGTGTTATGCATTCCTCGTCTACGATTCAAATGAATGAAAATGCTACACTTCCTTGCAAGGAAATAGCGTTTTCAGATGTCTACGTATCGTAGCAATAGAGTTCTAATGCTTCTTAAAACGCGGTATCGCATCTCATTTCTATGTTTCATGGTAAGATATAATATGATTTACGAAGTGTTATGTATTCCTCGTCTACACTACAAATGAATGTGAATGCGACACTTCTTCGCTAGGAAATAGCGTTAGCAGATGTCTGCGTATCGTAGCAGTAGAGTTCTAATGCTTCTTAAAACGCGATATCGCATCTCATTTCTATGTTTCATGGTAAGATATAATATGATTTGCGAAGTGTTATGTATTCCTCGTCTACACATCAAATGAATGTAAATGCGACACTTTCTTGCAAGGAAATAGCGTTTGGAGATGTCTACGTATCGAAGCAATAGAATTCAAATGCTTCTTAAAACGAGATATTGCATCTCATATCTATGTTTCATGATAAGATATAATATTCATTGCGAAGTGTTATGCATTCCTCGTCTACGATTCAAATGAATATAAGTGCGACACTTCCTTGCAAGGAAATAGCGTTTGCAGATGTCTACGTATCGTAGCAATAGAGTTCCAATGCTACTTAATACGCGATATCGCATCTCATATCTATGTCTCATGGTAAGATATAATATGATTTGCGAAGTGTTATGTATTCCTCGTCTACACTTCAAATGAATGTAAATGCGACACTTCCTTGCAAGGAAATAGCGTTTGCAGATGTCTACGTATCGTAGCAATAGAGATCTTTTGATTCTTAAAACGCGATATCGCATCTCATTTCTATGTTTCATGGTATGATATTATATGATTTGCGAAGTGTCATGTATTCCTCGTCTACACTTCAAATGAATGTAAATGCGACACTTCCTTGCTAGGAAATAGCGTCTGCAGATGTCTAGGTATCGTAGCAATAAAGTTCTAATGCTTCTTAAAACGCGATATCGCATCTCATTTCTATGTTTCATGGTAAGATATAATATGATTTGCGAAGTGATATGTATTCCTCGTCTACACTTCAAATGAATGTAAATGCGACACTTGCTTGCAAGGAAATAGCGTTTGCAGATGTCTACGTATCGTAGCAATAGAGTTCTTATGATTCCTAGAACGCTATATTGCATCTCATTTTTACGTTTCATGGTAAGATATAATATGATTTGCGAAGTGTCATGTATTCCTCGTCTACGATTCAAATGAATGTAAATGCGGCACTTCCTCGCAAGGAAATAGCGTTTGCAGATGTCTACGTATCGTAGCAATAGAGTTCTAATGCTTCTTAAAACGCGATATCGCATCTCATTTCTATGTTTCATGGTAAGATATAATACGATTTGCGGAGTGGTTATGTACTCCTCGTCTACACTTCAAATGAATGTAAATGCGACACTTCCTTGCAAGGAAATAGCGTTTGCAAATGTCTACCTATCGTAGCAGTAGTGTTCTAATACTTCTTAGAACGCGATGTCGCATCTCATTTCTATGTTTCATGGTAATATATAATATGAGTTGCGAAGTGTTATGTATCCGTCGTCTACACTTCAAATGAATGTAAATGCGACACTTTCTTGCAAGGAAATAGCGTTTGCAGATGTCTACGTATCGTAGCAATGGATTTCTGATGCTTCTTAAAACGCGATATCGCTTGTCATTTCTATGTTTCATGGTAAGATATAATATGATTTGCGGAGTGTTATGTATTCCTCGTTTACACTTCAAAGGAATGTAAATGCGACACATCCTAGCAAGGAAATAGCGTTTGCAGACGTCTACGTATCGAAGCAACAGAGTTCAAATGCTTCTTAAAACGAGATATTGCATCTCATATCTATGTTTCATGATAAGATATAATATTCATTGCGAAGTGTTGTGCATTCCTCGTCTACGATTCAAATGAATGTAAATGCGACACTTCCTTGCAAGGAAATAGCGTTTGCAGATGTCTACGGATCGTAGCAATAGGGTTCTAATGCTTCTTAAAACGCGATATCGCACCACATTTCTATGTTTCATGGTAAGATATAATACGATTTGCGAAGTGTTATGTATTCCTCGTCTGCACTTCAAATGAATGTGAATGCGACACTTCCACGCTAGGAAATAGCGTTTGCAGATGTCTACGTATCGAAGCAATAGAGTTCAAATGCTTCTTAAAACGAGATATTGCATCTCATATCTATGTTTCATGATAAGATGTAATATTCATTGCGAAGTGTTATGTATTCTCGTCTACACTTCAAATGAATGTGGATGCGACACTTCCTCGCCAGGAAATAGCGTTTGCAGATGTCTACGTATCGTAGCAGTTGAGTTCTAATGCTTCTTAAAACGCGATATCGCATCTCATTTCTATGTTTCATGGTAAGATATAATATGATTTGCGAAGTGTTATGTATTCTTCGTCTACACATCAAATGAATGTAAATGCGAGACTTCCTTGCAAGGAAATAGCGTTTGCAGATGTCTACGTATCGTAGCAATAGAGTTCTTATGATTCTTAAAACGCGATATCGCATCTCATTTCTATGTTTCATGTAAGGTATAATATGATTTGCGAAGTGTTATGTATCCGTCGTCTACACTTCAAATGAATGTAAATGCGACACTTTCTTGCAAGGAAATAGCGTTTGCAGATGTCTACGTATCGTAGCAATGGATTTCTGATGCTTCTTAAAACGCGATATCGCATCTCATTTCTATGTTTCATGGTAAGATGTAATACGATTGCGAAGTGTTATGTATTCCTCGTCTACACATCAAATAAATTTAAATGCGACACTTCCTTGCAAGGAAATAGCGTTTGCAGATGTCTACGTATCGTAGCAATAGAGTTCTAATGCTTCTTAAACGAGATATTGCATCCAATACCTATGTTTCATGATAATATATAATATTCATTGCTAAGTGTTATGCATTCCTCGTCTACGATTCAAATGAATGAAAATGCTACACTTCCTTGCAAGGAAATAGCGTTTTCAGATGTCTACGTATCGTAGCAATAGAGTTCTAATGCTTCTTAAAACGCGGTATCGCATCTCATTTCTATGTTTCATGGTAAGATATAATATGATTTACGAAGTGTTATGTATTCCTCGTCTACACTACAAATGAATGTGAATGCGACACTTCTTCGCTAGGAAATAGCGTTAGCAGATGTCTGCGTATCGTAGCAGTAGAGTTCTAATGCTTCTTAAAACGCGATATCGCATCTCATTTCTATGTTTCATGGTAAGATATAATATGATTTGCGAAGTGTTATGTATTCCTCGTCTACACATCAAATGAATGTAAATGCGACACTTTCTTGCAAGGAAATAGCGTTTGGAGATATCTACGTATCGAAGCAATAGAGTTCAAATGCTTCTTAAAACGAGATATTGCATCTCATATCTATGTTTCATGATAAGATATAATATTCATTGCGAAGTGTTATGCATTCCTCGTCTACGATTCAAATGAATATAAGTGCGACACTTCCTTGCAAGGAAATAGCGTTTGCAGATGTCTACGTATCGTAGCAATAGAGTTCCAATGCTACTTAATACGCGATATCGCATCTCATATCTATGTTTCATGTAAGATATAATATGATTTGCGAAGTGTTATGTATTCCTCGTCTACACTTCAAATGAATGTAAATGCGACACTTCCTTGCAAGGAAATAGCGTTTGCAGATGTCTACGTATCGTAGCAATAGAGATCTTTTGATTCTTAAAACGCGATATCGCATCTCATTTCTATGTTTCATGGTATGATATTATATGATTTGCGAAGTGTCATGTATTCCTCGTCTACACTTCAAATGAATGTAAATGCGACACTTCCTTGCTAGGAAATAGCGTCTGCAGATGTCTAGGTATCGTAGCAATAAAGTTCTAATGCTTCTTAAAACGCGATATCGCATCTCATTTCTATGTTTCATGGTAAGATATAATATTATTTGCGAAGTGTTATGTATTCCTCGTCTACACATCAATTGAATGTAAATGCGACACTTCCTTGCAAGGAAATAGCGTTTGCAGATGTCTACGTATCGAAGCAATAGAGTTCAAATGCTTCTTAAAACGAGATATAGCATCTCATTTCTATGTTTCATGGTAAGGTATAATATGATTTGCGAAGTGTTATGTATCCGTCGTCAACACTTCAAATGAATGTGGATGCGACACTTCCTCGCCAGGAAATAGCGTTTGCAGATGTCTACGTATCGTAGCAGTTGAGTTCTAATGCTTCTTAAAACGCGATATCGCATCTCATTTCTATGTTTCATGGTAAGATATAATATTATTTGCGAAGTGTTATGTATTCCTCGTCTACACATCAATTGAATGTAAATGCGACACTTCCTTGCAGGAAATAGCGTTTGCAGATGTCTACGTATCGAAGCAATAGAGTTCAAATGCTTCTTAAAACCAGATATTGCATCTCATATCTATGTTTCATGATAAGATATAATATTCATTGCGAAGTGTCATCCTCGTCTACGATTAAAATGAATGATAATGCGACACTTCCTTGCAAGGAAATAGCGTTTGCAGATGTCTACGTATCGTAGCAATAGAGTTCTAATGCTTCTTTAAAACGCGATATCGCATCTCATTTCTATGTTCATGGTAATAATATGATTTCGAAGTGATTTGAAGTTATGTATTCCTCGTCTACACTTCAAATGGATGTGAATGCGACACGTCCTCGCTAGGAAAGCGTTTGCAGATGTCTGCGTATCGTAGCAGTAGAGTTCTAATGCTTCTTAAACGCGATATCGCATCTCATTTCTATGTTTCATGGTAAGATATAATATGATTTGCGAACTGTTATGTATTCCTCGTCTACACTTCAAATGAATGTAAATGCGACACTTCTTGCAAGGAAATAGCGTTTCAGATGTCTACGTATCGAAGCAATAGAGTTCTTATGATTCTTAAAACGCGATATCGCATCTCATTTCCATGTTTCATGGTAAGATATAATATGATTTGCGAACTGTTATGTATTCCTCGTCTACACTTCAAATGAATGTAAATGCGACACTTCCTTGCAAGGAAATAGCGTTTGCAGATGTCTACGTATCGAAGCAATAGAGTTCAAATGCTTCTTAAAACGAGATATTGCATCTCATATCTATGTTTCATGATAAGATATAATATTCATTGCGAAGTGTTATGCATTCCTCGTCTACGATTAAAATGAATGAAAATGCGACACTTCCTTGCAAGGAAATAGCGTTTGCAGATGTCTACGTATCGTAGCAATAGAGTTCTAATGCTTCTTAAAACGCGATAATCGCATCTCATTTCTATGTTTCATGGTAAGATATAATATGATTTGCGAAGTGTTATGTATTCCTCGTCTACACTTCAAATGAATGTGAATGCGACACTTCCTCGCTAGGAAAGAGCGTTTGCAGATGTCTGCGTATCGTAGCAGTAGAGTTCTAATGCTGCTTAAAACGCGATATCGCATCTCATTTCTATGTTTCATGGTAAGATATAATATGATTTGCGAACTGTTATGTATTCCTCGTCTACACTTCAAATGAATGTAAATGCGACACTTTCTTGCAAGGAAATAGCGTTGCAGATGTCTACGTATCGAAGCAGTAGAGTTCTTATGATTCTAAGACGCTATATCGCATCTCATTTCCATGTTTCATGGTAAGATATAATATGATTTGCGAACTGTTATGTATTCCTCGTCTACACTTCAAATGAATGTAAATGCGACACTTCCTTGCAAGGAAATAGCGTTTCCAGATGTCTATGTATCGAAGCAATAAAGTTCAAGTGCTTCTTTAAACGAGATATTGCATCTCATATCTATGTTTCATGATAAGATATAATATTCATTGCGAAGTGTTATGTATTCCTCGTCTACACTTCAAATGAATGTAAATGCGACACTTCCTTACAAGGAAATAGCGTTTGCAGATGTCTACGTATCGAAGCAATAGAGTTCAAATGCTTCTTAAAACGAGATATTGCATCTCATTTCTATGTTTCATGGTAAGATATATTATGATTTGCGAAGTGTTATGTATTCCTCGTCTACACATCAAATGAATGTAAATGCGACACTTCCTTGCAAGGAAATAGCATTTGCAGATGTCTACGTATCGCAGCAATAGAGTTCTTATGATTCTTAAAACGCGATATTGCATCTCATAT
Organism: Xylocopa sonorina; assembly: GCF_050948175.1. Taxonomy (NCBI): domain Eukaryota; kingdom Metazoa; phylum Arthropoda; class Insecta; order Hymenoptera; family Apidae; genus Xylocopa; species Xylocopa sonorina. The sequence goes on from NW_027490363.1 coordinate 367,928, forward strand.
CTATGTTTCATGATAAGATATAATATTCATTGCGAAGTGTTATGCATTCCTCGTCTACGATTAAAATGAATGAAAATGCGACACTTCCTTGCAAGGAAATAGCGTTTGCAGATGTCTACGTATCGTAGCAATAGAGTTCTAATGCTTCTTAAAACGCGATATCGCATCTCATTTCTATGTTTCATGGTAAGATAGAATATGATTTGCGAAGTGTTATGTATTCCTCGTCTACACTTCAAATGAATGTAAATGCGACACTTCCTTGCAAGGAAATAGCGTTTGCAGATGTCTACGTATCGTAGCAATAGAGTTCTTATGATTCTTAAAACGCGATATCGCATCTCATTTCTATGTTTCATGTAAGGTATAATATGATATGCGAAGTGTTATGTATCCGTCGTCTACACTTCTAATGAATGTAAATGCGACACTTTCTTGCAAGGAAATAGCGTTTGCAGATGTCTACGTATCGTAGCATTGATTTCTGATGCTGTCTTAAAACGCGATATCGCATCTCATTTCTATGTTTCATGGTAAGATATAATATGAATTGCGAAGTGTTATGTATTCCTCGTCTACACTTCAAATGAATGTAAATGCGACACTTCCTTGCAAGGAAATAGCGTTTGCAGATGTCTACGTATCGTAGCAATAGTGTTCTTATGATTCTTAAAACGCGATATCGCATCTCATTTCAATGTTCATGGTAAGATATAATATGATTTGCGAAGTGTTATGTATTCCTCGTCTACACATCAAATGAATGTAAATGCGACACTTCCTTGCAAGGAAATAGCGTTTGCAGATGTCTACGTATCGTAGAAATAGTGTTCTTATGATTCTTAAAACGCGATATCGCATCTCATTTCTATGTTTCATGGTAAGATATAATATGATTTGCGAAGTATTATGTATTCCTCGTCTACACATCAAATGAATGTAAATGCGACACTTCCTTGCAAGGAAATAGCGTTTGCAGATGTCTACGTATCGTAGCAATAGAGTTCTTATGATTCTTAAAACGCGATATCGCATCCCATTTCTGTGTTTCATGGTAAGATATTATATGATTTGCGAACTGTTGTGTATTCCTCGTCTACACTTCAAATGAATGTAAATGCGACACTTCCTTGCAAGGAAATAGCGTTTGCAGATGTCTACGTATCGTAGCAATAGAGTTCTTATGATTCTTGAAACGCGATATCGCATCTCATTTCTATGTTTCATGGTAAGATATAATATGATTTGCGAAGTGTTATGTATTCCTCGTCTACACTTCAAATGAATGTAAATGCGACACTTCCTTGCAAGGAAATAGCGTTTGCAGATGTCTACGTATCGAAGCAATAGAGTTCAAATGCTTCTTAAAACGAGATATTGCATCTTATATCTATGTTTCATGATAAGATATAATATTCATTGCGAAGTGTTATGCATTCCTCGTCTACGATTCAAATGAATGAAAATGCGACACTTCCTTGCAAGGAAATAGCGTTTGCAGATGTCTACGTATCGTAGCAATAGAGTTCTAATGCTTCTTAAAACGCGATATCGCATCTCATTTCTATGTTTCATGGTAAGATAGAATATGATTTGCGAAGTGTTATGTATTACTCGTCTACACATCAAATGAATGTAAATGCGACACTTCCTTGCAAGGAAATAGCGTTTGCAGATGTCTACGTATCGTAGCAATAGAGTTCTTATGATTCTTAAAACGCGATATCGCATCTCATTTCTATGTTCATGGTAAGGTATAATATGATATGCGAAGTGTTATGTATCCGTCGTCTACACTTCTAATGAATGTAAATGCGACACTTTCTTGCAAGGAAATAGCGTTTGCAGATGTCTACGTATCGTAGCATTGGATTTCTGATGCTTCTTAAAACGCGATATCGCATCTCATTTCTATGTTTCATGGTAAGATATAATATGAATTGCGAAGTGTTATGTATTCCTCGTCTACACTTCAAATGAATGTAAATGCGACACTTCCTTGCAAGGAAATAGCGTTTGCAGATGTCTACGTATCGTAGCAATAGTGTTCTTATGATTCTTAAAACGCGATATCGCATCTCATTTCAATGTTTCATGGTAAGATATAATATGATTTGCGAAGTGTTATGTATTCCTCGTCTACACATCAAATGAATGTAAATGCGACACTTCCTTGCAAGGAAATAGCGTTGCAGATGTCTACGTATCGTAGAAATAGTGTTCTTATGATTCTTAAAACGCGATATCGCATCTCATTTCTATGTTTCATGGTAAGATATAATATGATTTGCGAAGTATTATGTATTCCTCGTCTACACATCAAATGAATGTAAATGCGACACTTCCTTGCAAGGAAATAGCGTTTGCAGATGTCTACGTATCGTAGCAATAGAGTTCTTATGATTCTTAAAACGCGATATCGCATCCCATTTCTATGTTTCATGGTAAGATATTATATGATTTGCGAACTGTTGTGTATTCCTCGTCTACACTTCAAATGAATGTAAATGCGACACTTCCTTGCAAGGAAATAGCGTTTGCAGATGTCTACGTATCGTAGCAATAGAGTTCTTATGATTCTTGAAACGCGATATCGCATCTCATTTCTATGTTTCATGGTAAGATATAATATGATTTGCGAAGTGTTATGTATTCCTCGTCTACACTTCAAATGAATGTAAATGCGACACTTCTTTGCAAGGAAATAGCGTTTGCAGATGTCTACGTATCGTAGCAATAGAGTTCTTATGATTCTTAAAACGCGATATCGCATCTCATTTCTATGTTTCATGGTAAGATATAATATTATTTGCGAAGTGTTATGTATTCCTCGTCTACAAATCAAATGAATGTAAATGCGACACTTCCTTGCAAGGAAATAGCGTTTGCAGATGTCTACGTATCGTAGCAATGGATTTCTAATGCTTCTTAATAGGCGATATCGCATCTCATTTCTATGTTTCATGGTAAGGTATAATATGATTTGCGAAGTGTTATCTATTCTTCGTCTGCACTTCAAATGAATGTAAATGCGACACTTCCTTGCTAGGAAATAGCGTCTGCAGATGTCTAGGTATCGTAGCATTAGAGTTCTAATGCTTCTTAAAACGCGATATCGCATCTCATTTCTATGTTTCATGGTAAGATATAATATGATTCGCGAAGTGTTATGTATTCCTCGTCTACACATCAACTGAATATAAATGCGACACTTCCTTGCAAGGAAATAGCGTTTGCAAATGTCTACCTATCGTAGCAATAGTGTTCTAATGCTTCTTAATACGCGATATGGCATCTCATTTCTATGTTTCATGGTAAGATATAATATTATTTGCGAAGTGTTATGTATTCCTCGTCTACACATCAAATGAATGTAAATGCGACACTTCCTTGCAAGGAAATAGCGTTTGCAGATGTCTACGTATCGTAGCAATGGATTTCTAATGCTTCTTAATAGGCGATATCGCATCTCATTTCTATGTTTCATGGTAAGGTATAATATGATTTGCGAAGTGTTATCTATTCTTCGTCTACACTTCAAATGAATGTAAATGCGACACTTCCTTGCTAGGAAATAGCGTCTGCAGATGTCTAGGTATCGTAGCAATAGAGTTCTAATGCTTCTTAAAACGCGATATCGCATCTCATTTCTATGTTTCATGGTAAGATATAATATGATTTGCGAAGTGTTATGTATTCCTCGTCTACACTTCAAATGAATGTAAATGCGACACTTCCTTGCAAGGAAATAGCGTTTGCACATGTCTACCTATCGTAGCAATAGTGTTCTAATGCTTCTTAAAACGCGATATCGCATCTCATTTCTATGTTTCATGGTAAGATATAATATGATTTGCGAAGTGTTATGTATTCCTCGTCTACACTTCAAAATGAATGTAAATGCGACACTTCCTTGCAAGGAAATAGCGTTTGCAAATGTCTACCTATCGTAGCAATAGTGTTCTAATGCTTCTTAAAACGCGATATCGCATCTCATTTCTATGTTTCATGATAAGATATAATATGATTTGCGAAGTGTCATGTATTCCTCGTCTACACATCAATTGAATGTAATGCGACACTTCCTTGCAAGGAAATAGCGTTTGCAGATGTCTGCGTATCGTAGCAATAGTGTTCTAATGCTTCTTAAAACGCGATATCGCATCTCATTAATATGTTTCATGGTAAGATATAATATGATTTGCGAAGTGTTATGTATTCCTCGTCTACACATCAACTGAATGTAAATGCGACACTTCCTTGCAAGGAAATAGCGTTTGCAAATGTCTACCTATCGTAGCAATAGTGATCTAATGCTTCTTAAAACGCGATATCGCATCTCATTTCTATGTTTCATGATAAGATATAATATGATTTGCGAAGTGTCATGTATTCCTCGTCTACACTTCAAATGAATGTAAATGCGACACTTCCTTGCAAGGAAATAGCGTTTGCAGATGTCTACGTATCGTAGCAATAGAGTTCTAATGCTTCTTAAAACGCGATATCGCATCTCATTTCTATGTTTCATGGTAAGATATAATATGATTTGCGAAGTGTTATGTATTCCTCGTCTACACATCAACTGAATGTAAATGCGACACTTCCTTGCAAGGAAATAGCGCTTGCAGGTGTCTACGTATCGTAGCAATAGAGTTCTTATGATTCTTAAAACGCGATATCGCATCTCATTTCTATGCTTCATGGTAAGATATAATATGATTTGCGAAGTGTTATGTATTTCTCGTCTACACTTCAAATGAATGTAAATGCGACACTTCTTTGCAAGGAAATAGTGTCACGTCCGGCCAAATAACTTTTCGTATATCCGGAGGCTTCACGACACTAGCCTATTTGTTCGAAATTCGGTCCGCGGAAACGCGTTACGACCGGGTTCGACTATTTCAGCTAACGCGACACGGACAAAACACTCGCGATTCGCGGATATTAGGAGTTGGAAATATTACCTTTGCTGATTTCGTTCTCGATACGTTGGTAAAATTCTCGCCGTGGATCGTTGATTGGTATCGACGTAGGTGCTGGCCTGTTGATTGAGGTTGATAATTCAATGAGCTTCCAGCGAAGCGGGAAACTGCGACTCGGATGCGAAGCGGATTCGGTGGAGACTGTAGATATTGCAGCAACCTCGGCTGCGGAAACAGGAGACTCGGCGTTGCTGGAGACTTCGGAGAGATGCTGCTGAACAGGTGCGTAGACAGGTTGCTGGTACACGGGGATCCGGGATACGTTACCCACGTATCCACGCACAAGTGAGCGAAGGAAATTCTTCCTACCCGCGCGTCGTGTTCTTCGCGAACCGGAATCACGCCCCATTCACCCAGAGTTTTCTGTACTAACAGACAATGCTCGGAAGGATAAGCGGCGGTCCGCTCTATCGCAACTCTGCAAAGCTGAGTTCTATACTCCTTCGAGGTGATGGGAAGCTACCCAGTTGTATGGAAGAGACACGTGGAAGAATTCGTCGTTACTGTTTGTATTAAGCGCGAGAAGTGGTATTTTGATGTAGTAGATATAGGAATTAGTAGATATGGTATTAAACTCAAAAACTAGATGTAGTAAAATAAATGGAATATATTCTAAGTTAAAATTATACAAAGTTGAAATTATTCTAAGTTAGAACTAAGGAAATAGAAATACTAGCGCGTAGCCTAGACCCCACATTGAGGCGGCTAATGGCTCGAGTATAAGAAATGGTACTGGAGGATTCGACTCCTCGGACTGGAATCTCGAAGTAGACTGACTCTCTGAAGTCGCGTCTCGGACCTCCTCGGTTCGCGAGGCGCTTCGGTCGCGGGCGCTCGTAGTGGGGAGCGCGTGGTCCAGCGAGTGGGGACTCGCGGCTCGTGGTGGGGCTAGCTGCGCGTGTCGTTGGCGCAGGCGCTTCTTAATATATAATCATATACCTACGGACTTAGAATTACGTGTGTGTTGTGGTGTGTTACAATATGTGTCATGAGTACTTAGATTTAGGATTATAATACATGTACATAGATGTAATATATGAGTTAAAAATAGTATACAGGGTCTGGCAATGTTGGTTCCCTAAACTGGAACAGTCCCCATTCCGGTGACGGGCTGCGACTTCTTCCCTCTGGACGGAGTCCTCGATGCGAGGGAGGCGGGGTTGCTCGTAGGTGCGAGCGAGACAGCGTTGCTCGTTGGTGCGAGCGAGAAAGAGGTGTTCCTACGTGCGTGTGAGCGCGTGCACCTGTGCGCGCGCGAACGCTGCTGGTTGCTGAATCTGCAGGCGTGTACGGCAGGTTGCCTGCGTGCAGGGGTTGATGCTGGAGGCGGTGAGGAGGCTGATGGGTGGCAGGCGCTACGCCTGACGTCACACCTCCCCCCATTGAAAAAGTATTTCGGCAATGCCGAAATCTCTGGACTGTGTTTGTCTGAGCGGACAACTGCGGATGGATTACTCCTTTTCCGTGGCTCTCGTCCTGTTCTCGTCCTTGTAGATGCGAATGCATTGGATTCCGCGGATGCTGCGGATGCTGTGGATTCTGCGGTTTCAGCGGATTCTGCACCTTCTGTGGATTCAGCGGATTCAGCGTATTTTGTTGGTTCTTCGGATTCTGCGTGCGCTGCGGATGATGTGCGCTCTGCGGCCTCTGCGTATGCTGTGGATGCTGCGGATGCTGCGCTGCTGGTGTTCTGGCCTTTTCCTGTGTTGCTACACTGCTGGCACTAGTCACACTTTTAAATGCGTCTTTGGGTTTTGCTTTTACACATAGTTCGTCGTGATTTTCAGTTTTTAGATTAGCGGTGCACTGAATACTGTCACTGAATCTGTCATACGTGCATACGTGCGCTCTCACAGTTCTCGCTTGCAGCCGTTTACAAAGTTTTAACTTATTGGTGTGTACTATCTTATGTCTACCCTTAACGTTAATTTTGGCATTGTTATTATCTAGAATTTCCAAGATTTTATATGGCCCGGTGTATTGAGATTGAAACTTGTGCTTCAATGGCTCTCGTAGCAAATATACCCATTGGCCTGCTTGGAAATTCTGTACATTCAGTTTTTTGTCGTAATAATGCTTAGCTCGGACTTTAGCTCCATCTAAGTTCTTTTTAGCGAGTTCCTGCGAAGTTCGGATCCTATCGCTTAGTTCGTCAAGATAATTGGCGTAAGATTCGTTCTCGGACGTATCTTGAAAAGGAATTGCTGAAGGAGGCCTGGCGATTTTACCATATACGAGCTCGTACGGTGTGTAGCGTGTGCCCTCGTGCGTGCTCGTATTATACGAAAACATTGCAAATGGGAGCCATTTTTCCCAATTATTACGATTGCCGATAAACTGTTTCAAATATTCCGCGAGTACATGATGAGACCGTTCTACAGAGCCATTAGTTTGAGGGTGGAAAGCTGTGGTTTTGAACTGTTGAATTTTAAATCTTTTTGCTATTGTTTTCATGAGTGAGTTAATAAAATTTGACCCTTGGTCCGTAAGGATTCCCTTAGGACATCCGAATTGGCAAATGAAATGTGTGATGAATGCGTCGGCGATATATACCGCTGTTGTGCGTTTTAAAGGAATGGCTAAGGAATATTTTGTTAGTAGACATTGTATAGTGAGAATGTTAGTAAAGCCGTCTGGTGTTGGAGGTAAGGGACCCATCACGTCCATGGATATTTTTTCAAAAGCGGTGCCGGGAGTGTCCGTCAGTGTCAATGGTTGTCGTGTCTTTACTCGCGTTAATTTTTGTCTCTGGCATTGGTCACAATTATCGATATAAGCTTGTATTTCGGTCTTCATATTGGGCCAAAAATGCCACTCGCGAATTCTAGAATATGTTTTGTTAATTCCCTTGTGGCCTCCGAGTGGGGTGTCGTGGTTTTCGCGAATTATGTCGGTTCTACGTTCCGGTGGTGGAATTTGAATCAAGCCTTGACAAATTGTAATTTGTACGTTTGTTTCGTAGAAAAGATCTAGAAGTATTCTTTTTATTTGAGAGAAAGGTACCGTGTCTATTGAAGCTTGCGAAATACTGAAAGTTTGAATTTGAAGTTCTGTTACGGCGTCATACAGAGATCTTAGTGATTCTAGTAAAATTTCATTATCGATTGCTTTTCTTTCATGTTCAGTTACAGGAAGAGCGATTTGGAAATAACCGTTATCAGATTTTACTTTAGCTCTTGCTAAAGTGATATGGTCCTTGTGTTGGAAAAATTTTCCTGATTTTTGTAACTCGAGGGCGCCTCTGTCGAAAGGGCGGCCTCCTTTTGTTATAAAACAAACTAGATTATCGCGTCGTGCTGCTATAGAGTCTCTAGTTGTTACGAATACGTGTCGTTGTCGTACGGGTAAGTCGGTGTCGGCGGTCGGTAATTCAGTGGATGGTGTTGGTAAAGTAGATTTTTCTTGTTTCGTCGAAGGATAAGGGGTATTGAGACTCTCGGAAGAGGATGCTGGCGTTGGCGGTGGAGCGGTTGGAATTGAATGTGAAGAGGGTCGTCGGATGTCGAAAAGATCGTTTTCAGAATCAGTGGAATTGGAAATTGGTTGCACGGTTACAGGATTACGAGATAAGGCGTCTGCATTCATATTAACTTTTCCTGGTTTGTAAATGATTTCGTATTCGTATTCCGCCAATTTGAGTCTCCAACGAATTAACCTGCTCGATGGGTCTTTCACTGAGTTCATCCAAACTAGTGGCCTGTGATCGGTAACTAGTTTGAACGTTTTCCCGTAAATGTAAGGCCTAAAGAAGTGAACCGCGTATATAATCGCCAGACATTCCTTTTCAATGGTGGAGTAATTTTTCTCGGCACTATTTAGTAATCTGGATGTATAAGCGATTGGAAGATCCTTTCCTATAGGGCCCTGACTCAATACGGCGCCAATTGCGTCGGCAGATGCATCGGATGTGATTATGAATGGCTTTGTAAAATCAGGATATTGTAAGATCGGAGCTTCGCAAAGCATGTCACGAAGAGTTACGAATGCGTTCTCGTGATCGTTGCGCCAAATGAATTTTGCGTCTTTCTTCAAAAGATTCGTTAACGGTTTTGCGAGTGCAGAGAAATTTGCTATAAAACGACGATAGTAGCCAGCGAGACCGAGAAATTGTTTAATTTGCTTAGGATTTTGTGGTCTCGGAAAGTCCTTTACGGCGCGAACTTTATTCGGATCTGGTTTTACTCCTTTCTCGCTTATTATATGACCAAGATAGTTAACCTCCCGACGCAGAAACTCGCATTTATCTGGTTGCAGTACCAGATTTGCGACCCGTAATCGCTCCGCGAGTTTATTAAACTTATTTCTATGTTCTTGTAACGAGCTGGCATATATAACGATATCATCGAGGTACACGAACATTTCGTTCCCTTGCAAACCCGTTAGCACGCTGTCCATGAGTCTCTGGAACGTGGCTGGGGCGTTACGCAAGCCAAAGGGCATTCGTTGGAACTCGAAATGTCCGTGTGGTGTCGAAAATGCGGTTTTCGCGGCGTCGGACGGAGACATCGGAATTTGGTGAAAACCACTGGCCAGATCAAACGTACTAAAGTACTTTGAGCTGCCCAGCTGGTCCAGGATTTCCGTAATACAGGGGAGAGGGTACGCATCGGCTACCGATCTTTCGTTCAAAGCGCGATAATCGATTACAACGCGCCACCTCTTGTTCCCTGCAGAATCTGGTTTTTTCGGAACCACCCAGAGCGGGGAATTATACGGTGATTTCGATGGTCTAATTATATCGTCGCTTAGAAGTTGTTCCATCTGTTTCTGGATTTCTTGTTTGTGAACCGGAGGGAATCTGTACTGTTTAACGTTCACGGGTTGGTCATTGACAGTTGGTATGCGGTGTGAAGTTACATTTGTGAAGCTTAATTTGTCGCCGGGTAAGTGGAAAAGATCTTGTGCGTTGGAAATTAAATCTAGGATGTCTGTTTTTTCTTCTTTGTTAAGGTGATCGAGGCGTAAGGCGGATATTATTTTGTTGAACCTACTCTCGGGTTGCGACGCACTCGACTCGCTTCGCGTTATCTCCGGTTTCGGGTTTCGTTTAAGTATATCGGCGTACGAAGTTTTGTTTAGGTTCCCAGCTCTGGGGTTCTTAGAAAAGGTTTTGTTTGTTATATTTTGGTGATTGATATTGACTCGATGGTTTGAATATTTGTTTGAAAAAAAAACGGTGGTTTTTAGAGGTTCGGCATTGATGGATTTGGTATAATTGGATGCGGCGCTTGGTAATTTTTGATCTGGAAGAGTTTGTTGTTCGTTGGAATTTGAAAATAGAGGATACAGCATAGGATTAGGATTTGGAATTAGACTGGATACGGGAAGTGGATCCACATGTACTTCGGGAATGGGAATCGTTACTTCGCTGTCGGTTGCATTTATTATGCGTGTTACAGCGTATCCTTCTTTGACGCGTACTATAGCGTTGCCGAAATAAACTCCTTCCGCGAGCTCAACTCTGGGGATTATACCCTCATCGACGCTCGAGTTAATTACGCGAACGCGTATACCTGAATTTGTTCGCGGAGGAAGTGTAATATGTTCTATTATATCCCTTGGGGACGCAAATGGTATACGATTGCCGTGCCAAAGGATAAATTTATTTTTAAACGAAATATCCGCGTCCGCGCAGAAGCCTGATCCTAAGATGCCGGCTGTTTTGATAGGAAAATCTGCGCTTACAATATTAAAAGGTATATCGCGTGAAAATATGGATAACGTAACCGTCCCTAAGGTGGTTACGGTGCCATCGGTAATCCCGGTGATTGTTAAACGTTCGGCACGGTTTATTTGGAGATTTTTCCTAATCGCGTTTTCTTTTATTACATTTATTTCTGCCCCGGTGTCTATCATCATAACGACAGGCTTAATTAGCGATTTCGAATTAATGATGACCGTAGGGACACTCGTTTTTCCAGTTACATTAACTGCGGCTCGAAAATTTACATCTCCTCGATTTCTTCCGTTAGTGCGAGAACGTGACGATTCGATGCGGCCTCGCGTACCGTCTCGCGGCGGGTTGGGAGGCCGTTCGCGTTTCCCTGGTATTGACGGGCGTTATTTTCGATGGCTCTACTAGCTATCGCGTTATTGTGTTGGCGTTTTCGGCACTCATCGATCGTGTGCCCTGGGAATTTGCAATACCTGCAAGTAATTTCGAAACGGTCGCGCGGTGCGTACTGACCGCGCGGAGGTCCCGTTATTTGCGGTCTTGTGTCCTGGACGCGGCGCGACTCCCTCGGCGGTTCATCGCGAGGGTAAGAGTTATATGGCCGAGGGTTGTTAATAGCCCTACAGTCACGCGTAGTATGATTCCTACTATTGCACTTATAACAAAAGGTTTCTACTCGGCGTTCATTAGGGACGAATTCACTACGTGAGCGCGGTGCAACTAATCTTTCCTTGTCGAGTTCGTACCTGCGGTAAAGTTCTTTTGCGTGTGCGAACGCGTCGTTGTATGTCTCGTATATTCGGGTATTCATAGATAAGCGGATTTCCGGGATAAGGCCGTCGCAAAAACACCTTAAGGTGAGCGAATCTATCCCCGAGCGCGAACTAATTATTTCGTCCGAATCATAACGTTCGCAGTCAATCGCTGCGTTCCTCAAATCTTTAATTCGGCCGATAAAGTCTAAAATATGTTCCCCGGGTCGCATAAACGTGTTTGCCAACTCGCCACGGTAATGGTCGGTAGATTTCGTTGACCCGAAAGCCGACCGTAGAATTTCAGTTAATTGTCTAATCGAGGTACACGGTTCGTCCTCGACGGCCAGGTAGGCGGGGCCCCGAAGACGGTTAATTATTAGCCGAGTAAGTGAAGGCTCCCCTTCTGGCGAAACTAAGTCCTTTGCTCGTTTACAGGCCCGAATAAATTGAAGCAGTGGAATATTCTTTCCGTCGAATATTGGAACTGACTCTAGAGCTTCTCGGAACGAAAGTTTGTCTGTTTGCGGCGTTAACGTTTCAGATATGGAGGTAGCAAACGGTTGTGTACGAGGCGTACCGACAGAAATTGTTTCAGCGTTACTTGAACGAGTTGCGCGAAGGGAATCTAATTCTTGCCGTAGTAATTCGATTTGGTTTGTAAGGTTCATAACTGTCTGATCCCTATCTCTATTCGCGGAAGTAGTAGCAATCGGGGTGGTAGGTGCGGCGGCGGCACCGTTTGAAGCGAGCGGTTCATGGAAATCCAAAGTTCGGCGGTGTTCGGTTTCGATAGCGGAATCCTTTTGAGTTTGCAGTCGCGTGCGTTTTATTGGCGTGCGCGTAGCCATGGCTGTTCGCGTACTCTATCAGTCGAATTACAGCAGAGTATGCGCGACAATCCCACCGCTGTCACCAATTTTATGTCACGTCCGGCGAAATAACTTTTCGTATATCCGGAGGCTTCACGACACTAGCCTATTTGTTCGAAATTCGGTCCGCGGAAACGCGTTACGACCGGGTTCGACTATTTCAGCTAACGCGACACGGACAAAACACTCGCGATTCGCGGATATTAGGAGTTGGAAATATTACCTTTGCTGATTTCGTTCTCGATACGTTGGTAAAATTCTCGCCGTGGATCGTTGATTGGTATCGACGTAGGTGCTGGCCTGTTGATTGAGGTTGATAATTCAATGAGCTTCCAGCGAAGCGGGAAACTGCGACTCGGATGCGAAGCGGATTCGGTGGAGACTGTAGATATTGCAGCAACCTCGGCTGCGGAAACAGGAGACTCGGCGTTGCTGGAGACTTCGGAGAGATGCTGCTGAACAGGTGCGTAGACAGGTTGCTGGTACACGGGGATCCGGGATACGTTACCCACGTATCCACGCACAAGTGAGCGAAGGAAATTCTTCCTACCCGCGCGTCGTGTTCTTCGCGAACCGGAATCACGCCCCATTCACCCAGAGTTTTCTGTACTAACAGACAATGCTCGGAAGGATAAGCGGCGGTCCGCTCTATCGCAACTCTGCAAAGCTGAGTTCTATACTCCTTCGAGGTGATGGGAAGCTACCCAGTTGTATGGAAGAGACACGTGGAAGAATTCGTCGTTACTGTTTGTATTAAGCGCGAGAAGTGGTATTTTGATGTAGTAGATATAGGAATTAGTAGATATGGTATTAAACTCAAAAACTAGATGTAGTAAAATAAATGGAATATATTCTAAGTTAAAATTATACAAAGTTGAAATTATTCTAAGTTAGAACTAAGGAAATAGAAATACTAGCGCGTAGCCTAGACCCCACATTGAGGCGGCTAATGGCTCGAGTATAAGAAATGGTACTGGAGGATTCGACTCCTCGGACTGGAATCTCGAAGTAGACTGACTCTCTGAAGTCGCGTCTCGGACCTCCTCGGTTCGCGAGGCGCTTCGGTCGCGGGCGCTCGTAGTGGGGAGCGCGTGGTCCAGCGAGTGGGGACTCGCGGCTCGTGGTGGGGCTAGCTGCGCGTGTCGTTGGCGCAGGCGCTTCTTAATATATAATCATATACCTACGGACTTAGAATTACGTGTGTGTTGTGGTGTGTTACAATATGTGTCATGAGTACTTAGATTTAGGATTATAATACATGTACATAGATGTAATATATGAGTTAAAAATAGTATACAGGGTCTGGCAATGTTGGTTCCCTAAACTGGAACAGTCCCCATTCCGGTGACGGGCTGCGACTTCTTCCCTCTGGACGGAGTCCTCGATGCGAGGGAAGCGGGGTTGCTCGTAGGTGCGAGCGAGACAGCGTTGCTCGTTGGTGCGAGCGAGAAAGAGGTGTTCCTACGTGCGTGTGAGCGCGTGCACCTGTGCGCGCGCGAACGCTGCTGGTTGCTGAATCTGCAGGCGTGTACGGCAGGTTGCCTGCGTGCAGGGGTTGATGCTGGAGGCGGTGAGGAGGCTGATGGGTGGCAGGCGCTACGCCTGACGTCACAATAGAGTTCTAATGCTTCTTAAAACGCGGTATCGCATCTCATTTCTATGTTTCATGGTAAGATATAATATGATTTACGAAGTGTTATGTATTCCTCGTCTACACTACAAATGAATGTGAATGCGACACTTCTTCGCTAGGAAATAGCGTTAGCAGATGTCTGCGTATCGTAGCAGTAGAGTTCTAATGCTTCTTAAAACGCGATATCGCATCTCATTTCTATGTTTCATGGTAAGATATAATATGATTTGCGAAGTGTTATGTATTCCTCGTCTACACATCAAATGAATGTAAATGCGACACTTTCTTGCAAGGAAATAGCGTTTGGAGATGTCTACGTATCGAAGCAATAGAGTTCAAATGCTTCTTAAAACGAGATATTGCATCTCATATCTATGTTTCATGATAAGATATAATATTCATTGCGAAGTGTTATGCATTCCTCGTCTACGATTCAAATGAATATAAGTGCGACACTTCCTTGCAAGGAAATAGCGTTTGCAGATGTCTACGTATCGTAGCAATAGAGTTCCAATGCTACTTAATACGCGATATCGCATCTCATATCTATGTTTCATGGTAAGATATAATATGATTTGCGAAGTGTTATGTATTCCTCGTCTACACTTCAAATGAATGTAAATGCGACACTTCCTTGCAAGGAAATAGCGTTTGCAGATGTCTACGTATCGTAGCAATAGAGATCTTTTGATTCTTAAAACGCGATATCGCATCTCATTTCTATGTTTCATGGTATGATATTATATGATTTGCGAAGTGTCATGTATTCCTCGTCTACACTTCAAATGAATGTAAATGCGACACTTCCTTGCTAGGAAATAGCGTCTGCAGATGTCTAGGTATCGTAGCAATAAAGTTCTAATGCTTCTTAAAACGCGATATCGCATCTCATTTCTATGTTTCATGGTAAGATATAATATGATTTGCGAAGTGATATGTATTCCTCGTCTACACTTCAAATGAATGTAAATGCGACACTTGCTTGCAAGGAAATAGCGTTTGCAGATGTCTACGTATCGTAGCAATAGAGTTCCAATGCTACTTAATACGCGATATCGCATCTCATTTCTATGTTTCATGGTATGATATTATATGATTTGCGAAGTGTCATGTATTCCTCGTCTACACTTCAAATGAATGTAAATGCGACACTTCCTTGCTAGGAAATAGCGTCTGCAGATGTCTAGGTATCGTAGCAATAAAGTTCTAATGCTTCTTAAAACGCGATATCGCATCTCATTTCTATGTTTCATGGTAAGATATAATATGATTTGCGAAGTGTTATGTATTCCTCGCCTACACTTCAAATGAATGTAAATGCGACACTTCCTTGCAAGGAAGTAGCGTTTGCAGATGTCTACATATCGTAGCAATAGAGTTCTAATGCTTCTTAAAACGCGATATCGCATCTCATTTCTATGTTTCATGGTAAGATATAATATGATTTGCGAAGTGTTATGTATTCCTCGTCTACACATCAACTGAATGTAAATGCGACACTTCCTTGCAAGGAAATAGCTCTTGCAGATGTCTACGTATCGCAGCAATAGAGTTCTTATGATTCTTAAAACGCGATATCGCATCTCATTTCTATGTTTCATGGTAAGATATAATATGATTTGCGAAGTGTTATGTATTCCTCGTCTACACTTCAAATGAATGTGGATGCGACACTTCCTCGCCAGGAAATAGCGTTTGCAGATGTCTACGTATCGTAGCAGTTGAGTTCTAATGCTTCTTAAAACGCGATATCGCATCTCATTTCTATGTTTCATGGTAAGATATAATATTATTTGCGAAGTGTTATGTATTCCTCGTCTACACATCAATTGAATGTAAATGCGACACTTCCTTGCAAGGAAATAGCGTTTGCAGATGTCTACGTATCGAAGCAATAGAGTTCAAATGCTTCTTAAAACGAGATATAGCATCTCATTTCTATGTTTCATGGTAAGGTATAATATGATTTGCGAAGTGTTATGTATCCGTCGTCAACACTTCAAATGAATGTGGATGCGACACTTCCTCGCCAGGAAATAGCGTTTGCAGATGTCTACGTATCGTAGCAGTTGAGTTCTAATGCTTCTTAAAACGCGATATCGCATCTCATTTCAATGTTTCATGGTAAGATATAATATTATTTGCGAAGTGTTATGTATTCCTCGTCTACACATCAATTGAATGTAAATGCGACACTTCCTTGCAGGAAATAGCGTTTGCAGATGTCTACGTATCGAAGCAATAGAGTTCAAATGCTTCTTAAAACCAGATATTGCATCTCATATCTATGTTTCATGATAAGATATAATATTCATTGCGAAGTGTTATGCATTCCTCGTCTACGATTAAAATGAATGATAATGCGACACTTCCTTGCAAGGAAATAGCGTTTGCAGATGTCTACGTATCGAAGCAATAGAGTTCAAATGCTTCTTAAAACGAGATATTGCATCTTATATCTATGTTTCATGATAAGATATAATATTCATTGCGAAGTGTTATGCATTCCTCGTCTACGATTCAAATGAATGAAAATGCGACACTTCCTTGCAAGGAAATAGCGTTTGCAGATGTCTACGTATCGTAGCAATAGAGTTCTAATGCTTCTTAAAACGCGATATCGCATCTCATTTCTATGTTTCATGGTAAGATAGAATATGATTTGCGAAGTGTTATGTATTACTCGTCTACACATCAAATGAATGTAAATGCGACACTTCCTTGCAAGGAAATAGCGTTTGCAGATGTCTACGTATCGTAGCAATAGAGTTCTTATGATTCTTAAAAAGCGATATCGCATCTCATTTCTATGTTTCATGGTAAGGTATAATATGATATGCGAAGTGTTATGTATCCGTCGTCTACACTTCTAATGAATGTAAATGCGACACTTTCTTGCAAGGAAATAGCGTTTGCAGATGTCTACGTATCGTAGCATTGGATTTCTGATGCTTCTTAAAACGCGATATCGCATCTCATTTCTATGTTTCATGGTAAGATATAATATGAATTGCGAAGTGTTATGTATTCCTCGTCTACACTTCAAATGAATGTAAATGCGACACTTCCTTGCAAGGAAATAGCGTTTGCAGATGTCTACGTATCGTAGAAATAGTGTTCTTATGATTCTTAAAACGCGATATCGCATCACATTTCTATGTTTCATGGTAAGATATAATATGATTTGCGAAGTATTATGTATTCCTCGTCTACACATCAAATGAATGTAAATGCGACACTTCCTTGCAAGGAAATAGCGTTTGCAGATGTCTACGTATCGTAGCAATAGAGTTCTTATGATTCTTAAAACGCGATATCGCATCCCATTTCTATGTTTCATGGTAAGATATTATATGATTTGCGAACTGTTGTGTATTCCTCGTCTACACTTCAAATGAATGTAAATGCGACACTTCCTTGCAAGGAAATAGCGTTTGCAGATGTCTACGTATCGAAGCAATAGAGTTCAAATGCTTCTTAAAACGAGATATTGCATTTCATATCTATGTTTCATGATAAGAAATAATATTCATTGCGAAGTGTTATGGATTCCTCGTCTACGATTAAAATGAATGAAATGCGACACTTCCTTGCAAGGAAATAGCGTTTGCAGATGTCTACGTATCGTAGCAATAGAGTTCTTATGATTCTTAAAACGCGATATCGCATCTCATTTCTATGTATCATGGTAAGGTATAATATGATTTGCGAAGTGTTATATATCCGTCGTCTACACTTCAACTGAATGTAAATGCGACACTTTCTCGCAAGGAACTAGCGTTTGCAGATGTCTACGTATCTTAGCAATAGAGTTCTTATGATTCTTAAAACGCGATATCGCATCACACTTCTATGTTTCATGGTAAGATATAATATGATTTGCGGAGTGTTATGTATTCCTCGTCTACACTTCAAATGAATGTGAATGCGACACTTCCTTGCAAGGAAATAGCGTTTGCAGATGTCTACGTATCGAAGCAATAGAGTTCAAATGCTTCTTAAAACGAGATATTGCATCTTATATCTATGTTTCATGATAAGATATAATATTCATTGCGAAGTGTTATGCATTCCTCGTCTACGATTCAAATGAATGAAAATGCGACACTTCCTTGCAAGGAAATAGCGTTTGCAGATATCTACGTATCGTAGCAATAGAGTTCTAATGCTTCTTAAAACGCGATATCGCATCTCATTTCTATGTTTCATGGTAAGATATAATATGATTTGCGAAGTGTTATGTATTCCTCGTCTACACTTCAAATGAATGTGAATGCGACACTTCCTCGCTAGGAAAGAGCGTTTGCAGATGTCTGCGTATCGTAGCAGTAGAGTTCTAATGCTGCTTAAAACGCGATATCGCATCTCATTTCTATGTTTCATGGTAAGATATAATATGATTTGCGAACTGTTATGTATTCCTCGTCTACACTTCAAATGAATGTAAATGCGACACTTTCTTGCAAGGAAATAGCGTTTGCAGATGTCTACGTATCGAAGCAGTAGAGTTCTTATGATTCTAAGACGCGATATCGCATCTCATTTCCATGTTTCATGGTAAGATATAATATGATTTGCGAACTGTTATGTATTCCTCGTCTACACTTCAAATGAATGTAAATGCGACACTTCCTTGCAAGGAAATAGCGTTTCCAGATGTCTATGTATCGAAGCAATAAAGTTCAAGTGCTTCTTTAAACGAGATATTGCATCTCATATCTATGTTTCATGATAAGATATAATATTCATTGCGAAGTATTATGTATTCCTCGTCTACACTTCAAATGAATGTAAATGCGACACTTCCTTACAAGGATATAGCGTTTGCAGATGTCTACGTATCGAAGCAATAGAGTTCAAATGCTTCTTAAAACGAGATATTGCATCTCATTTCTATGTTTCATGGTAAGATATATTATGATTTGCGAAGTGTTATGTATTCCTCGTCTACACATCAAATGAATGTAAATGCGACACTTCCTTGCAAGGAAATAGCATTTGCAGATGTCTACGTATCGCAGCAATAGAGTTCTTATGATTCTTAAAACGCGATATTGCATCTCATATCTATGTTTCATGATAAGATATAATATTCATTGCGAAGTGTTATGCATTCCTCGTCTACACTTCAAATGAATGTGAATGCGACACTTCCTCGCTAGGAAAGAGCGTTTGCAGATGTCTGCGTATCGTAGCAGTAGAGTTCTAATGCTTCTTAAAACGCGATATCGCATCTCATTTCTATGTTTCATGGTAAGATATAATATGATTTGCGAACTGTTATGTATTCCTCGTCTACACTTCAAATGAATGTAAATGCGACACTTTCTTGCAAGGAAATAGCGTTTGCAGATGTCTACGTATCGTAGCAATGGATTTCTGATGCTTCTTAAAGCGCGATATCGCATCTCACTTCTATGTTTCATGGTAAGATATAATATGATTTGCGAAGTGTCATGTATTCCTCGTCCACACTTCAAATGAATGTAAATGCGATACTTCCTTGCAAGGAAATAGCGTTTGCAGATGTCTACGTATCGTTGCAATAGAGTTCTTATGATTCTTAAAACGCGATATCGTATCTCATTTCTATGTTTCATGGTAAGATATAATATGATTTGCGGAGTGTTATGTATTCCTCGTCTACACTTCAAATGAATGTAAATGCGACACTTCCTTGCAAGGAAATAGCGTTTGCAGATGTCTACGTATCGTAGCAATAGTGTTCTTATGATTCTTAAAACGCGATATCGCATCTCATTTCTATGTTTCATGGTATGATATAATATGATTTGCGAAGTGTTATGTATTCCTCGTCTACACATCAAATGAATGTAAATGCGACACTTCCTTGCAAGGAAATAGCGTTTGCAGATGTCTACGTATCGATGCAATAGAGTTCAAATGCTTCTTAAAACGAGATATTGCATTTCATATCTATGTTTCATGATAAGATATAATATTCATTGCGAAGTGTTTTGCATTCCTCGTCTACGATTAAAATGAATGAAAATGCGACACTTCCTTGCAAGGAAATAGCGTTTTCAGATGTCTACGTATCGTAGCAATAGAGTTCTAATGCTTTTTAAAACGCGATATCGCATCTCATTTCTATGTTTCATGGTAAGATATAATATGATTTGCGAAGTGTTATGTATTCCTCGTCTACACTACAAATGAATGTGAATGCGACACTTCCTCGCTAGGAAATAGCGTTAGCAGATGTCTGCGTATCGTAGCAGTAGAGTTCTAATGCTTCTTAAAACGCGATATCGCATCTCATTTCTATGTTTCATGGTAAGATATAATATGATTTGCGAACTGTTATGTATTCCTCGTCTACACTTCAAATGAATGTAAATGCGACACTTCCTTGCAAGGAAATAGCGTTTGCAGATGTCTACGTATCGAAGCAATAGAGTTCAAATGCTTCTTAAAACGAGATATTGCATCTTATATCTATGTTTCATGATAAGATATAATATTCATTGCGAAGTGTTATGCATTCCTCGTCTACGATTCAAATGAATGAAAATGCGACACTTCCTTGCAAGGAAATAGCGTTTGCAGATGTCTACGTATCGTAGCAATAGAGTTCTAATGCTTCTTAAAACGCGATATCGCATCTCATTTCTATGTTTCATGGTAAGATAGAATATGATTTGCGAAGTGTTATGTATTACTCGTCTACACATCAAATGAATGTAAATGCGACACTTCCTTGCAAGGAAATAGCGTTTGCAGATGTCTACGTATCGTAGCAATAGAGTTCTTATGATTCTTAAAACGCGATATCGCATCTCATTTCTATGTTTCATGGTAAGGTATAATATGATATGCGAAGTGTTATGTATCCGTCGTCTACACTTCTAATGAATGTAAATGCTACACTTTCTTGCAAGGAAATAGCGTTTGCAGATGTCTACGTATCGTAGCATTGGATTTCTGATGCTTCTTAAAACGCGATATCGCATCTCATTTCTATGTTTCATGGTAAGATATAATATGAATTGCGAAGTGTTATGTATTCCTCGTCTACACTTCAAATGAATGTAAATGCGACACTTCCTTGCAAGGAAATAGCGTTTGCAGATGTCTACGTATCGTAGCAATAGTGTTCTTATGATTCTTAAAACGCGATATCGCATCTCATTTCAATGTTTCATGGTAAGATATAATATGATTTGCGAAGTGTTATGTATTCCTCGTCTACACATCAAATGAATGTAAATGCGACACTTCCTTGCAAGGAAATAGCGTTTGCAGATGTCTACGTATCGTAGAAATAGTGTTCTTATGATTCTTAAAACGCGATATCGCATCTCATTTCTATGTTTCATGGTAAGATATAATATGATTTGCGAAGTATTATGTATTCCTCGTCTACACATCAAATGAATGTAAATGCGACACTTCCTTGCAAGGAAATAGCGTTTGCAGATGTCTACGTATCGTAGCAATAGAGTTCTTATGATTCTTAAAACGCGATATCGCATCCCATTTCTATGTTTCATGGTAAGATATTATATGATTTGCGAACTGTTGTGTATTCCTCGTCTACACTTCAAATGAATGTAAATGCGACACTTCCTTGCAAGGAAATAGCGTTTGCAGATGTCTACGTATCGAAGCAATAGAGTTCAAATGCTTCTTAAAACGAGATATTGCATTTCATATCTATGTTTCATGATAAGAAATAATATTCATTGCGAAGTGTTATGGATTCCTCGTCTACGATTAAAATGAATGAAATGCGACACTTCCTTGCAAGGAAATAGCGTTTGCAGATGTCTACGTATCGTAGCAATAGAGTTCTTATGATTCTTAAAACGCGATATCGCATCTCATTTCTATGTATCATGGTAAGGTATAATATGATTTGCGAAGTGTTATATATCCGTCGTCTACACTTCAACTGAATGTAAATGCGACACTTTCTCGCAAGGAACTAGCGTTTGCAGATGTCTACGTATCTTAGCAATAGAGTTCTTATGATTCTTAAAACGCGATATCGCATCACACTTCTATGTTTCATGGTAAGATATAATATGATTTGCGGAGTGTTATGTATTCCTCGTCTACACTTCAAATGAATGTGAATGCGACACTTCCTTGCAAGGAAATAGCGTTTGCAGATGTCTACGTATCGAAGCAATAGAGTTCTAATGCTTCTTAAAACGCGATATCGCATCTCATTTCTATGTTTCATGGTAAGATAGAATATGATTTGCGAAGTGTTATGTATTCCTCGTCTACATATCAAATGAATGTAAATGCGACACTTCCTTGCAAGGAAATAGCGTTTGCAGATGTTTACGTATCGTAGCAATAGAGTTCTTATGATTCTTAAAACGCGATATCGCATCTCATTTCTATGTTTCATGGTAAGGTATAATATGATATGCGAAGTGTTATGTATCCGTCGTCTACACTTCAAATGAATGTAAATGCGACACTTTCTTGCAAGGAAATAGCGTTTGCAGATGTCTACGTATCGTAGCATTGGATTTCTGATGCTTCTTAAAACGCGATATCGCATCTCATTTCTATGTTTCATGGTAAGATATAATATGAATTGCGAAGTGTTATGTATTCCTCGTCTACACTTCAAATGAATGTAAATGCGACACTTCTTTGCAAGGAAATAGCGTTTGCAGATGTCTACGTATTGTTGCAATAGAGTTCTTATGATTCTTAAAACGCGATATCGCATCTCATTTCTATGTTTCATGGTAAGGTATAATATGTTTTGCGGAGTGTTATGTATTCCTCGTCTACACTTCAAATGAATGTAAATGCGACACTTCCTTGCAAGGAAATAGCGTTTGCAGATGTCTACGTATCGTAGCAATAGAGTTCTTATGATTCTTAAAACGCGATATCGCATCTCATTTCTATGTTTCATGGTAAGATATTATATGATTTGCGAACTGTTGTGTATTCCTCGTCTACACTTCAAATGAATGTAAATGCGACACTTCCTTGCAAGGAAATAGCGTTTGCAGATGTCTACGTATCGAAGCAATAGAGTTCAAATGCTTCTTAAAACGAGATATTGCATTTCATATCTATGTTTCATGATAAGAAATAATATTCATTGCGAAGTGTTATGGATTCCTCGTCTACGATTAAAATGAATGAAATGCGACACTTCCTTGCAAGGAAATAGCGTTTGCAGATGTCTACGTATCGTAGCAATAGAGTTCTTATGATTCTTAAAACGCGATATCGCATCTCATTTCTATGTATCATGGTAAGGTATAATATGATTTGCGAAGTGTTATATATCCGTCGTCTACACTTCAACTGAATGTAAATGCGACACTTTCTCGCAAGGAACTAGCGTTTGCAGATGTCTACGTATCTTAGCAATAGAGTTCTTATGATTCTTAAAACGCGATATCGCATCACACTTCTATGTTTCATGGTAAGATATAATATGATTTGCGGAGTGTTATGTATTCCTCGTCTACACTTCAAATGAATGTGAATGCGACACTTCCTTGCAAGGAAATAGCGTTTGCAGATGTCTACGTATCGAAGCAATAGAGTTCAAATGCTTCTTAAAACGAGATATTGCATCTTATATCTATGTTTCATGATAAGATATAATATTCATTGCGAAGTGTTATGCATTCCTCGTCTACGATTCAAATGAATGAAAATGCGACACTTCCTTGCAAGGAAATAGCGTTTGCAGATGTCTACGTATCGTAGCAATATAGTTCTAATGCTTCTTAAAACGCGATATCGCATCTCATTTCTATGTTTCATGGTAAGATAGAATATGATTTGCGAAGTGTTATGTATTCCTCGTCTACATATCAAATGAATGTAAATGCGACACTTCCTTGCAAGGAAATAGCGTTTGCAGATGTTTACGTATCGTAGCAATAGAGTTCTTATGATTCTTAAAACGCGATATCGCATCTCATTTCTATGTTTCATGGTAAGGTATAATATGATATGCGAAGTGTTATGTATCCGTCGCCTACACTTCAAATGAATGTAAATGCGACACTTTCTTGCAAGGAAATAGCGTTTGCAGATGTCTACGTATCGTAGCATTGGATTTCTGATGCTTCTTAAAACGCGATATCGCATCTCATTTCTATGTTTCATGGTAAGATATAATATGAATTGCGAAGTGTTATGTATTCCTCGTCTACACTTCAAATGAATGTAAATGCGACACTTCTTTGCAAGGAAATAGCGTTTGCAGATGTCTACGTATCGAAGCAATAGAGTTCTTATGATTCTAAGACGCGATATCGCATCTCATTTCCATGTTTCATGGTAAGATATAATATGATTTGCGAACTGTTAAGTATTCCTCGTCTACACTTCAAATGAATGTAAATGCGACACTTCCTTGCAAGGAAATAGCGTTTCCAGATGTCTACGTATCGAAGCAATAAAGTTCAAGTGCTTCTTAAAACGAGATATTGCATCTCATATCTATGTTTCATGATAAGATATAATATTCATTGCGAAGTGTTATGTATTCCTCGTCTACACTACAAATGAATGTGAATGCGACACTTCCTCGCTAGGAAATAGCGTTAGCAGATGTCTGCGTATCGTAGCAGTAAAGTTCTAATGCTTCTTAAAACGCGATATCGCATCTCATTTCTATGTTTCATGGTAAGATATAATATGATTTGCGAACTGTTATGTATTCCTCGTCTACACTTCAAATGAATGTAAATGCGACACTTTCTTGCAAGGAAATAGCGTTTGCAGATGTCTACGTATCGAAGCAATAGAGTTCTTATGATTCTAAGACGCGCTATCGCATCTCATTTCCATGTTTCATGGTAAGATATAATATGATTTGCGAACTGTTAAGTATTCCTCGTCTACACTTCAAATGAATGTAAATGCGACACTTCCTTGCAAGGAAATAGCGTTTCCAGATGTCTACGTATCGAAGCAATAAAGTTCAAGTGCTTCTTAAAACGAGATATTGCATCTCATATCTATGTTTCATGATAAGATATAATATTCATTGCGAAGTGTTATGTATTCCTCGTCTACACTACAAATGAATGTGAATGCGACACTTCCTCGCTAGGAAATAGCGTTAGCAGATGTCTGCGTATCGTAGCAGTAGAGTTCTAATGCTTCTTAAAACGCGATATCGCATCTCATTTCTATGTTTCATGGTAAGATATAATATGATTTGCGAAGTGTTATGTATCCGTCGTCTACACTTCAAATGAATGTAAATGCGACACTTTCTCGTAAGGAACTAGCGTTTGCAGATGTCTACGTATCGTAGCAATAGAGTTCTAATGCTTCTTAAAACGCGATATCGCATCTCATTTCTATGTTTCATGGTAAGATAGAATATGATTTGCGAAGTGTTATGTATTCCTCGTCTACACATCAAATGAATGTAAATGCGACACTTCCTTGCAAGGAAATAGCGTTTGCAGATGTCTACGTATCGTAGCAATAGAGTTCTTATGATTCTTAAAACGCGATATCGCATCTCATTTCTATGTTTCATGGTAAGGTATAATATGATATGCGAAGTGTTATGTATCCGTCGTCTACACTTCAAATGAATGTAAATGCGACACTTTCTTGCAAGGAAATAGCGTTTGCAGATGTCTACGTATCGTAGAAATAGTGTTCTTATGATTCTTAAAACGCGATATCGCATCTCATTTCTATGTTTCATGGTAAGATATAATATGATTTGCGAAGTATTATGTATTCCTCGTCTACACATCAAATGAATGTAAATGCGACACTTCCTTGCAAGGAAATAGCGTTTGCAGATGTCTACGTATCGTAGCAATAGAGTACTTATGATTCTTAAAACGCGATATCGCATCTCATTTCTATGTTTCATGGTAAGATATTATATGATTTGCGAACTGTTGTGTATTCCTCGTCTACACTTCAAATGAATGTAAATGCGACACTTCCTTGCAAGGAAATAGCGTTTGCAGATATCTACGTATCGAAGCAATAGAGTTCAAATGCTTCTTAAAACGCGATATCGCATCTCATTTCTATGTTTCATGGTAAGATATAATATGATTTGCGAAGTGTTATGTATTCCTCGTCTACACTACAAATGAATGTGAATGCGACACTTCCTCGCTAGGAAATAGCGTTAGCAGATGTCTGCGTATCGTAGCAGTAGAGTTCTAATGCTTCTTAAAACGCGATATCGCATCTCATTTCTATGTTTCATGGTAAGATATAATATGATTTGCGAAGTGTTATGTATTCCTCGTCTACACTACAAATGAATGTGAATGCGACACTTCCTCGCTAGGAAATAGCGTTAGCAGATGTCTGCGTATCGTAGCAGTAGAGTTCTAATGCTTCTTAAAACGCGATATCGCATCTCATTTCTATGTTTCATGGTAAGGTATAATATGATTTGCGGAGTGTTATGTATTCCTCGTCTACACTTCAAATGAATGTAAATGCGACACTTCCTTGCAAGGAAATAGCGTTTGCAGATATCTACGTATCGTAGCAATAGTGTTCTTATGATTCTTAAAACGCGATATCGCATCTCATTTCTATGTTTCATGGTAAGATATAATATGATTTGCGAAGTGTTATGTATTCCTCGTCTACACATCAAATGAATGAAAATGCGACACTTCCTTGCAAGGAAATAGCGTTTGCAGATGTCTACGTATCGTAGCAATAGAGTTCTAATGCTTCTTAAAACGCGATACCGCATCTCATTTCTATGTTTCATGGTAAGATATTATATGATTTGCGAACTGTTGTGTATTCCTCGTCTACACTTCAAATGAATGTAAATGCTACACTTCCTTGCAAGGAAATAGCGTTTGCAGATGTCTACGTATCGAAGCAATAGGGTTCAAATGCTTCTTAAAACGAGATATTGCATCTCATATCTATGTTTCATGATAAGATATAATATTCATTGCGAAGTGTTATGCACTCCTCGTCTACGATTAAAATGAATGAAAATGCAACACTTCCTTGCAAGGAAATAGCGTTTGCAGATGTCTACGTATCGTAGCAATAGAGTTCTAATGCTTCTTAAAACGCGATATCGCATCTCATTTATATGTTTCATGGTAAGATATAATATGATTTGCGAAGTGTTATGTATTCCTCGTCTACACTTCAAATGAATGTGAATGCGACACTTCCTCGCTAGGAAAGAGCGTTTGCAGATGTCTGCGTATCGTAGCAGTAGAGTTCTAATGCTTCTTAAAACGCGATATCGCATCTCATTTCTATGTTTCATGGTAAGATATAATGTGATTTGCGAAGTGTTATGTATTCCTCGTCTACACTTCAAATGAATGTAAATGCGACACTTTCTTGCAAGGAAATAGCGTTTGCAGATGTCTACGTATCGTAGCATTGGATTTCTGATGCTTCTTAAAACGCGATATCGCATCTCATTTCTATGTTTCATGGTAAGATATAATATGAATTGCGAAGTGTTATGTATTCCTCGTCTACACTTCAAATGAATGTAAATGCGACACTTCTTTGCAAGGAAATAGCGTTTGCAGATGTCTACGTATCGAAGCAATAGAGTTCTTATGATTCTAAGACGCGATATCGCATCTCATTTCCATGTTTCATGGTAAGATATAATATGATTTGCGAACTGTTAAGTATTCCTCGTCTACACTTCAAATGAATGTAAATGCGACACTTCCTTGCAAGGAAATAGCGTTTCCAGATGTCTACGTATCGAAGCAATAAAGTTCAAGTGCTTCTTAAAACGAGATATTGCATCTCATATCTATGTTTCATGATAAGATATAATATTCATTGCGAAGTGTTATGTATTCCTCGTCTACACTACAAATGAATGTGAATGCGACACTTCCTCGCTAGGAAGTAGCGTTAGCAGATGTCTGCGTATCGTAGCAGTAGAGTTCTAATGCTTCTTAAAACGCGATATCGCATCTCATTTCTATGTTTCATGGTAAGATATAATATGATTTGCGAACTGTTATGTATTCCTCGTCTACACTTCAAATGAATGTAAATGCGACACTTTCTTGCAAGGAAATAGCGTTTGCAGATGTCTACGTATCGAAGCAATAGAGTTCTTATGATTCTAAGACGCGCTATCGCATCTCATTTCCATGTTTCATGGTAAGATATAATATGATTTGCGAACTGTTAAGTATTCCTCGTCTACACTTCAAATGAATGTAAATGCGACACTTCCTTGCAAGGAAATAGCGTTTCCAGATGTCTACGTATCGAAGCAATAAAGTTCAAGTGCTTCTTAAAACGAGATATTGCATCTCATATCTATGTTTCATGATAAGATATAATATTCATTGCGAAGTGTTATGTATTCCTCGTCTACACTACAAATGAATGTGAATGCGACACTTCCTCGCTAGGAAATAGCGTTAGCAGATGTCTGCGTATCGTAGCAGTAGAGTTCTAATGCTTCTTAAAACGCGATATCGCATCTCATTTCTATGTTTCATGGTAAGATATAATATGATTTGCGAAGTGTTATGTATTCCTCGTCTACACATCAAATGAATGTAAATGCGACACTTCCTTGCAAGGAAATAGCGTTTGCAGATGTCTACGTATCGTAGAAATAGTGTTCTTATGATTCTTAAAACGCGATATCGCATCTCATTTCTATGTATCATGGTAAGGTATAATATGATTTGCGAAGTGTTATGTATCCGTCGTCTACACTTCAAATGAATGTAAATGCGACACTTTCTCGTAAGGAACTAGCGTTTGCAGATGTCTACGTATCGTAGCAATAGAGTTCTAATGCTTCTTAAAACGCGATATCGCATCTCATTTCTATGTTTCATGGTAAGATAGAATATGATTTGCGAAGTGTTATGTATTCCTCGTCTACACATCAAATGAATGTAAATGCGACACTTCCTTGCAAGGAAATAGCGTTTGCAGATGTCTACGTATCGTAGCAATAGAGTTCTTATGATTCTTAAAACGCGATATCGCATCTCATTTCTATGTTTCATGGTAAGGTATAATATGATATGCGAAGTGTTATGTATCCGTCGTCTACACTTCAAATGAATGTAAATGCGACACTTTCTTGCAAGGAAATAGCGTTTGCAGATGTCTACGTATCGTAGAAATAGTGTTCTTATGATTCTTAAAACGCGATATCGCATCTCATTTCTATGTTTCATGGTAAGATATAATATGATTTGCGAAGTATTATGTATTCCTCGTCTACACATCAAATGAATGTAAATGCGACACTTCCTTGCAAGGAAATAGCGTTTGCAGATGTCTACGTATCGTAGCAATAGAGTACTTATGATTCTTAAAACGCGATATCGCATCTCATTTCTATGTTTCATGGTAAGATATTATATGATTTGCGAACTGTTGTGTATTCCTCGTCTACACTTCAAATGAATGTAAATGCGACACTTCCTTGCAAGGAAATAGCGTTTGCAGATATCTACGTATCGAAGCAATAGAGTTCAAATGCTTCTTAAAACGCGATATCGCATCTCATTTCTATGTTTCATGGTAAGATATAATATGATTTGCGAAGTGTTATGTATTCCTCGTCTACACTACAAATGAATGTGAATGCGACACTTCCTCGCTAGGAAATAGCGTTAGCAGATGTCTGCGTATCGTAGCAGTAGAGTTCTAATGCTTCTTAAAACGCGATATCGCATCTCATTTCTATGTTTCATGGTAAGATATAATATGATTTGCGAAGTGTTATGTATTCCTCGTCTACACTACAAATGAATGTGAATGCGACACTTCCTCGCTAGGAAATAGCGTTAGCAGATGTCTGCGTATCGTAGCAGTAGAGTTCTAATGCTTCTTAAAACGCGATATCGCATCTCATTTCTATGTTTCATGGTAAGGTATAATATGATTTGCGGAGTGTTATGTATTCCTCGTCTACACTTCAAATGAATGTAAATGCGACACTTCCTTGCAAGGAAATAGCGTTTGCAGATATCTACGTATCGTAGCAATAGTGTTCTTATGATTCTTAAAACGCGATATCGCATCTCATTTCTATGTTTCATGGTAAGATATAATATGATTTGCGAAGTGTTATGT
Organism: Xylocopa sonorina; assembly: GCF_050948175.1. Taxonomy (NCBI): domain Eukaryota; kingdom Metazoa; phylum Arthropoda; class Insecta; order Hymenoptera; family Apidae; genus Xylocopa; species Xylocopa sonorina. The sequence continues at coordinate 397,912 of NW_027490363.1, forward strand.
ATTCCTCGTCTACACATCAAATGAATGAAAATGCGACACTTCCTTGCAAGGAAATAGCGTTTGCAGATGTCTACGTATCGTAGCAATAGAGTTCTAATGCTTCTTAAAACGCGATACCGCATCTCATTTCTATGTTTCATGGTAAGATATTATATGATTTGCGAACTGTTGTGTATTCCTCGTCTACACTTCAAATGAATGTAAATGCTACACTTCCTTGCAAGGAAATAGCGTTTGCAGATGTCTACGTATCGAAGCAATAGAGTTCAAATGCTTCTTAAAACGAGATATTGCATCTCATATCTATGTTTCATGATAAGATATAATATTCATTGCGAAGTGTTATGCATTCCTCGTCTACGATTAAAATGAATGAAAATGCAACACTTCCTTGCAAGGAAATAGCGTTTGCAGATGTCTACGTATCGTAGCAATAGAGTTCTAATGCTTCTTAAAACGCGATATCGCATCTCATTTATATGTTTCATGGTAAGATATAATATGATTTGCGAAGTGTTATGTATTCCTCGTCTACACTTCAAATGAATGTGAATGCGACACTTCCTCGCTAGGAAAGAGCGTTTGCAGATGTCTGCGTATCGTAGCAGTAGAGTTCTAATGCTTCTTAAAACGCGATATCGCATCTCATTTCTATGTTTCATGGTAAGATATAATGTGATTTGCGAAGTGTTATGTATTCCTCGTCTACACTTCAAATGAATGTAAATGCGACACTTTCTTGCAAGGAAATAGCGTTTGCAGATGTCTACGTATCGAAGCAATAGAGTTCTTATGATTCTAAGACGCGATATCGCATCTCATTTCCATGTTTCATGGTAAGATATAATATGATTTGCGAACTGTTAAGTATTCCTCGTCTACACTTCAAATGAATGTAAATGCGACACTTCCTTGCAAGGAAATAGCGTTTCCAGATGTCTACGTATCGAAGCAATAAAGTTCAAGTGCTTCTTAAAACGAGATATTGCATCTCATATCTATGTTTCATGATAAGATATAATATTCATTGCGAAGTGTTATGTATTCCTCGTCTACACTACAAATGAATGTGAATGCGACCCTTCCTCGCTAGGAAATAGCGTTAGCAGATGTCTGCGTATCGTAGCAGTAGAGTTCTAATGCTTCTTAAAACGCGATATCGCATCTCATTTCTATGTTTCATGGTAAGATATAATATGATTTGCGAAGTGTTATGTATTCCTCGTCTACACATCAAATGAATGAAAATGCGACACTTCCTTGCAAGGAAATAGCGTTTGCAGATGTCTACGTATCGTAGCAATAGAGTTCTAATGCTTCTTAAAACGCGATACCGCATCTCATTTCTATGTTTCATGGTAAGATATTATATGATTTGCGAACTGTTGTGTATTCCTCGTCTACACTTCAAATGAATGTAAATGCTACACTTCCTTGCAAGGAAATAGCGTTTGCAGATGTCTACGTATCGAAGCAATAGAGTTCAAATGCTTCTTAAAACGAGATATTGCATCTCATATCTATGTTTCATGATAAGATATAATATTCATTGCGAAGTGTTATGCATTCCTCGTCTACGATTAAAATGAATGAAAATGCAACACTTCCTTGCAAGGAAATAGCGTTTGCAGATGTCTACGTATCGTAGCAATAGAGTTCTAATGCTTCTTAAAACGCGATATCGCATCTCATTTATATGTTTCATGGTAAGATATAATATGATTTGCGAAGTGTTATGTATTCCTCGTCTACACTTCAAATGAATGTGAATGCGACACTTCCTCGCTAGGAAAGAGCGTTTGCAGATGTCTGCGTATCGTAGCAGTAGAGTTCTAATGCTTCTTAAAACGCGATATCGCATCTCATTTCTATGTTTCATGGTAAGATATAATGTGATTTGCGAAGTGTTATGTATTCCTCGTCTACACTTCAAATGAATGTAAATGCGACACTTTCTTGCAAGGAAATAGCGTTTGCAGATGTCTACGTATCGAAGCAATAGAGTTCTTATGATTCTAAGACGCGATATCGCATCTCATTTCCATGTTTCATGGTAAGATATAATATGATTTGCGAACTGTTAAGTATTCCTCGTCTACACTTCAAATGAATGTAAATGCGACACTTCCTTGCAAGGAAATAGCGTTTCCAGATGTCTACGTATCGAAGCAATAAAGTTCAAGTGCTTCTTAAAACGAGATATTGCATCTCATATCTATGTTTCATGATAAGATATAATATTCATTGCGAAGTGTTATGTATTCCTCGTCTACACTACAAATGAATGTGAATGCGACCCTTCCTCGCTAGGAAATAGCGTTAGCAGATGTCTGCGTATCGTAGCAGTAGAGTTCTAATGCTTCTTAAAACGCGATATCGCATCTCATTTCTATGTTTCATGGTAAGATATAATATGATTTGCGAACTGTTATGTATTCCTCGTCTACACTTCAAATGAATGTAAATGCGACACTTTCTTGCAAGGAAATAGCGTTTGCAGATGTCTACGTATCGAAGCAATAGAGCTCTTATGATTCTAAGACGCGATATCGCATCTCATTTCCATGTTTCATGGTAAGATATAATATGATTTGCGAAGTATTATGTATTCCTCGTCTACACATCAAATGAATTTAAATGCGACACTTCCTTGCAAGGAAATAGCATTTGCAGATGTCTACGTATCGAAGCAATAGAGTTCAAATGCTTCTTAAAACGAGATATTGCATTTCATATCTATGTTTCATGATAAGAAATAATATTCATTGCGAAGTGTTATGCATTCCTCGTCTACGATTAAAATGAATGAAATGCGACACTTCCTTGCAAGGAAATAGCGTTTGCAGATGTCTACGTATTGTAGCAATAGAGTTCTTATGATTCTTAAAACGCGATATCGCATCTCATTTCTATGTATCATGGTAAGGTATAATATGATTTGCGAAGTGTTATGTATCCGTCGTCTACACTTCTAATGAATGTAAATGCGACACTTTCTCGTAAGGAACTAGCGATTGCAGATGTCTACGTATCGTAGCAATAGAGTTCTAATGCTTCTTAAAACGCGATATCGCATCTCATTTCTATGTTTCATGGTAAGATAGAATATGATTTGCGAAGTGTTATGTATTCCTCGTCTACACATCAAATGAATGTAAATGCGACACTTCCTTGCAAGGAAATAGCGTTTGCAGATGTCTACGTATCGTAGCAATAGAGTTCTTATGATTCTTAAAACGCGATATCGCATCTCATTTCTATGTTTCATGGTAAGGTATAATATGATATGCAAAGTGTTATGTATACGTCGTCTACACTTCAAATGAATGTAAATGCGACACTTTCTTGCAAGGAAATAGCGTTTGCAGATGTCTACGTATCGTAGAAATAGTGTTCTTATGATTCTTAAAACGCGATATCGCATCTCATTTCTATGTTTCATGGTAAGATATAATATGATTTGCGAAGTATTATGTATTCCTCGTCTACACATCAAATGAATGTAAATGCGACACTTCCTTGCAAGGAAATAGCGTTTGCAGATGTCTACGTATCGTAGCAATAGAGTACTTATGATTCTTAAAACGCGATATCGCATCTCATTTCTATGTTTCATGGTAAGATATTATATGATTTGCGAACTGTTGTGTATTCCTCGTCTACACTTCAAATGAATGTAAATGCGACACTTCCTTGCAAGGAAATAGCGTTTGCAGATATCTACGTATCGAAGCAATAGAGTTCAAATGCTTCTTAAAACGCGATATCGCATCTCATTTCTATGTTTCATGGTAAGATATAATATGATTTGCGAAGTGTTATGTATTCCTCGTCTACACTACAAATGAATGTGAATGCGACACTTCCTCGCTAGGAAATAGCGTTAGCAGATGTCTGCGTATCGTAGCAGTAGAGTTCTAATGCTTCTTAAAACGCGATATCGCATCTCATTTCTATGTTTCATGGTAAGATATAATATGATTTGCGAAGTGTTATGTATTCCTCGTCTACACTACAAATGAATGTGAATGCGACACTTCCTCGCTAGGAAATAGCGTTAGCAGATGTCTGCGTATCGTAGCAGTAGGGTTCTAATGCTTCTTAAAACGCGATATCGCATCTCATTTCTATGTTTCATGGTAAGGTATAATATGATTTGCGGAGTGTTATGTATTCCTCGTCTACACTTCAAATGAATGTAAATGCGACACTTCCTTGCAAGGAAATAGCGTTTGCAGATATCTACGTATCGTAGCAATAGTGTTCTTATGATTCTTAAAACGCGATATCGCATCTCATTTCTATGTTTCATGGTAAGATATAATATGATTTGCGAAGTGTTATGTATTCCTCGTCTACACATCAAATGAATGAAAATGCGACACTTCCTTGCAAGGAAATAGCGTTTGCAGATGTCTACGTATCGTAGCAATAGAGTTCTAATGCTTCTTAAAACGCGATACCGCATCTCATTTCTATGTTTCATGGTAAGATATTATATGATTTGCGAACTGTTGTGTATTCCTCGTCTACACTTCAAATGAATGTAAATGCTACACTTCCTTGCAAGGAAATAGCGTTTGCAGATGTCTACGTATCGAAGCAATAGAGTTCAAATGCTTCTTAAAACGAGATATTGCATCTCATATCTATGTTTCATGATAAGATATAATATTCATTGCGAAGTGTTATGCATTCCTCGTCTACGATTAAAATGAATGAAAATGCAACACTTCCTTGCAAGGAAATAGCGTTTGCAGATGTCTACGTATCGTAGCAATAGAGTTCTAATGCTTCTTAAAACGCGATATCGCATCTCATTTATATGTTTCATGGTAAGATATAATATGATTTGCGAAGTGTTATGTATTCCTCGTCTACACTTCAAATGAATGTGAATGCGACACTTCCTCGCTAGGAAAGAGCGTTTGCAGATGTCTGCGTATCGTAGCAGTAGAGTTCTAATGCTTCTTAGAACGCGGTATCGCATCTCATTTCTATGTTTCATGGTAAGATATAATGTGATTTGCGATGTGTTATGTATTCCTCGTCTACACTTCAAATGAATGTAAATGCGACACTTTCTTGCAAGGAAATAGCGTTTGCAGATGTCTACGTATCGAAGCAATAGAGTTCTTATGATTCTAAGACGCGATATCGCATCTCATTTCCATGTTTCATGGTAAGATATAATATGATTTGCGAACTGTTAAGTATTCCTCGTCTACACTTCAAATGAATGTAAATGCGACACTTCCTTGCAAGGAAATAGCGTTTCCAGATGTCTACGTATCGAAGCAATAAAGTTCAAGTGCTTCTTAAAACGAGATATTGCATCTCATATCTATGTTTCATGATAAGATATAATATTCATTGCGAAGTGTTATGTATTCCTCGTCTACACTACAAATGAATGTGAATGCGACCCTTCCTCGCTAGGAAATAGCGTTAGCAGATGTCTGCGTATCGTAGCAGTAGAGTTCTAATGCTTCTTAAAACGCGATATCGCATCTCATTTCTATGTTTCATGGTAAGATATAATATGATTTGCGAACTGTTATGTATTCCTCGTCTACACTTCAAATGAATGTAAATGCGACACTTTCTTGCAAGGAAATAGCGTTTGCAGATGTCTACGTATCGAAGCAATAGAGTTCTTATGATTCTAAGACGCGATATCGCATCTCATTTCCATGTTTCATGGTAAGATATAATATGATTTGCGAAGTATTATGTATTCCTCGTCTACACATCAAATGAATTTAAATGCGACACTTCCTTGCAAGGAAATAGCATTTGCAGATGTCTACGTATCGAAGCAATAGAGTTCAAATGCTTCTTAAAACGAGATATTGCATTTCATATCTATGTTTCATGATAAGAAATAATATTCATTGCGAAGTGTTATGCATTCCTCGTCTACGATTAAAATGAATGAAATGCGACACTTCCTTGCAAGGAAATAGCGTTTGCAGATGTCTACGTATCGTAGCAATAGAGTTCTTATGATTCTTAAAACGCGATATCGCATCTCATTTCTATGTATCATGGCAAGGTATAATATGATTTGCGAAGTGTTATGTATCCGTCGTCTACACTTCAAATGAATGTAAATGCGACACTTTCTCGTAAGGAACTAGCGATTGCAGATGTCTACGTATCGTAGCAATAGAGTTCTAATGCTTCTTAAAACGCGATATCGCATCTCATTTCTATGTTTCATGGTAAGATAGAATATGATTTGCGAAGTGTTATGTATTCCTCGTCTACACATCAAATGAATGTAAATGCGACACTTCCTTGCAAGGAAATAGCGTTTGCAGATGTCTACGTATCGTAGCAATAGAGTTCTTATGATTCTTAAAACGCGATATCGCATCTCATTTCTATGTTTCATGGTAAGGTATAATATGATATGCAAAGTGTTATGTATCCGTCGTCTACACTTCAAATGAATGTAAATGCGACACTTTCTTGCAAGGAAATAGCGTTTGCAGATGTCTACGTATCGTAGAAATAGTGTTCTTATGATTCTTAAAACGCGATATCGCATCTCATTTCTATGTTTCATGGTAAGATATAATATGATTTGCGAAGTATTATGTATTCGTCGTCTACACATCAAATGAATGTAAATGCGACACTTCCTTGCAAGGAAATAGCGTTTGCAGATGTCTACGTATCGTAGCAATAGAGTACTTATGATTCTTAAAACGCTATATCGCATCTCATTTCTATGTTTCATGGTAAGATATTATATGATTTGCGAACTGTTGTGTATTCCTCGTCTACACTTCAAATGAATGTAAATGCGACACTTCCTTGCAAGGAAATAGCGTTTGCAGATGTCTACGTATCGAAGCAATAGAGTTCAAATGCTTCTTAAAACGAGATATTGCATTTCATATCTATGTTTCATGATAAGAAATAATATTCATTGCGAAGTGTTATGCATTCCTCGTCTACACTTCAAATGAATGTAAATGCGACACTTCCTTGCAAGGAAATAGCGTTTGCAGATGTCTACGTATCGTAGCATTGGATTTCTGATGCTTCTTAAAACGCGATATCGCATCTCATTTCTATGTTTCATGGTAAGATATAATATGAATTGCGAAGTGTTATGTATTCCTCGTCTGCACTTCAAATGAATGTAAATGCGACACTTCTTTGCAAGGAAATAGCGTTTGCAGATGTCTACGTATCGTAGCAATGGATTTCTGATGCTTCTTAAAACGCGATATCGCATCTCATTTCTATGTTTCATGGTAAGATATAATATGATTTGCGAAGTGTTATGTATTCCTCGTCTACACTACAAATGAATGTGAATGCGACACTTCCTCGCTAGGAAATAGCGTTAGCAGATGTCTGCGTATCGTAGCAGTAGAGTTCTAATGCTTCTTAAAACGCGATATCACATCTCATTTCTATGTTTCATGGTAAGATATAATATGATTTGCGAAGTGTTATGTATTCCTCGTCTACACTACAAATGAATGTGAATGCGACACTTCCTCGCTAGGAAATAGCGTTAGCAGATGTCTGCGTATCGTAGCAGTAGAGTTCTAATGCTTCTTAAAACGCGATATCGCATCTCATTTCTATGTTTCATGGTAAGGTATAATATGATTTGCGGAGTGTTATGTATTCCTCGTCTACACTTCAAATGAATGTAAATGCGACACTTCCTTGCAAGGAAATAGCGTTTGCAGATATCTACGTATCGTAGCAATAGTGTTCTTATGATTCTTAAAACGCGATATCGCATCTCATTTCTATGTTTCATGGTAAGATATAATATGATTTGCGAAGTGTTATGTATTCCTCGTCTACACATCAAATGAATGAAAATGCGACACTTCCTTGCAAGGAAATAGCGTTTGCAGATGTCTACGTATCGTAGCAATAGAGTTCTAATGCTTCTTAAAACGCGATATCGCATCTCATTTCTATGTTTCATGGTAAGATATTATATGATTTGCGAACTGTTGTGTATTCCTCGTCTACACTTCAAATGAATGTAAATGCTACACTTCCTTGCAAGGAAATAGCGTTTGCAGATGTCTACGTATCGAAGCAATAGAGTTCAAATGCTTCTTAAAACGAGATATTGCATCTCATATCTATGTTTCATGATAAGATATAATATTCATTGCGAAGTGTTATGCATTCCTCGTCTACGATTAAAATGAATGAAAATGCAACACTTCCTTGCAAGGAAATAGCGTTTGCAGATGTCTACGTATCGTAGCAATAGAGTTCTAATGCTTCTTAAAACGCGATATCGCATCTCATTTATATGTTTCATGGTAAGATATAATATGATTTGCGAAGTGTTATGTATTCCTCGTCTACACTTCAAATGAATGTGAATGCGACACTTCCTCGCTAGGAAAGAGCGTTTGCAGATGTCTGCGTATCGTAGCAGTAGAGTTCTAATGCTTCTTAAAACGCGATATCGCATCTCATTTCTATGTTTCATGGTAAGATATAATATGATTTGCGAAGTGTTATGTATTCCTCGTTTACACTTCAAATGAATGTAAATGCGACACTTTCTTGCAAGGAAATAGCGTTTGCAGATGTCTACGTATCGAAGCAATAGAGTTCTTATGATTCTAAGACGCGATATCGCATCTCATTTCCATGTTTCATGGTAAGATATAATATGATTTGCGAACTGTTAAGTATTCCTCGTCTACACTTCAAATGAATGTAAATGCGACACTTCCTTGCAAGGAAATAGCGTTTCCAGATGTCTACGTATCGAAGCAATAGAGTTCAAATGCTTCTTAAAACGAGATATTGCATTTCATATCTATGTTTCATGATAAGAAATAATATTCATTGCGAAGTGTTATGCATTCCTCGTCTACACTTCAAATGAATGTAAATGCGACACTTCCTTGCAAGGAAATAGCGTTTGCAGATGTCTACGTATCGTAGCATTGGATTTCTGATGCTTCTTAAAACGCGATATCGCATCTCATTTCTATGTTTCATGGTAAGATATAATATGAATTGCGAAGTGTTATGTATTCCTCGTCTGCACTTCAAATGAATGTAAATGCGACACTTCTTTGCAAGGAAATAGCGTTTGCAGATGTCTACGTATCGTAGCAATGGATTTCTGATGCTTCTTAAAACGCGATATCGCATCTCATTTCTATGTTTCATGGTAAGATATAATATGATTTGCGAAGTGTTATGTATTCCTCGTCTACACTACAAATGAATGTGAATGCGACACTTCCTCGCTAGGAAATAGCGTTAGCAGATGTCTGCGTATCGTAGCAGTAGAGTTCTAATGCTTCTTAAAACGCGATATCACATCTCATTTCTATGTTTCATGGTAAGATATAATATGATTTGCGAAGTGTTATGTATTCCTCGTCTACACTACAAATGAATGTGAATGCGACACTTCCTCGCTAGGAAATAGCGTTAGCAGATGTCTGCGTATCGTAGCAGTAGAGTTCTAATGCTTCTTAAAACGCGATATCGCATCTCATTTCTATGTTTCATGGTAAGGTATAATATGATTTGCGGAGTGTTATGTATTCCTCGTCTACACTTCAAATGAATGTAAATGCGACACTTCCTTGCAAGGAAATAGCGTTTGCAGATATCTACGTATCGTAGCAATAGTGTTCTTATGATTCTTAAAACGCGATATCGCATCTCATTTCTATGTTTCATGGTAAGATATAATATGATTTGCGAAGTGTTATGTATTCCTCGTCTACACATCAAATGAATGAAAATGCGACACTTCCTTGCAAGGAAATAGCGTTTGCAGATGTCTACGTATCGTAGCAATAGAGTTCTAATGCTTCTTAAAACGCGATATCGCATCTCATTTCTATGTTTCATGGTAAGATATTATATGATTTGCGAACTGTTGTGTATTCCTCGTCTACACTTCAAATGAATGTAAATGCTACACTTCCTTGCAAGGAAATAGCGTTTGCAGATGTCTACGTATCGAAGCAATAGAGTTCAAATGCTTCTTAAAACGAGATATTGCATCTCATATCTATGTTTCATGATAAGATATAATATTCATTGCGAAGTGTTATGCATTCCTCGTCTACGATTAAAATGAATGAAAATGCAACACTTCCTTGCAAGGAAATAGCGTTTGCAGATGTCTACGTATCGTAGCAATAGAGTTCTAATGCTTCTTAAAACGCGATATCGCATCTCATTTATATGTTTCATGGTAAGATATAATATGATTTGCGAAGTGTTATGTATTCCTCGTCTACACTTCAAATGAATGTGAATGCGACACTTCCTCGCTAGGAAAGAGCGTTTGCAGATGTCTGCGTATCGTAGCAGTAGAGTTCTAATGCTTCTTAAAACGCGATATCGCATCTCATTTCTATGTTTCATGGTAAGATATAATATGATTTGCGAAGTGTTATGTATTCCTCGTTTACACTTCAAATGAATGTAAATGCGACACTTTCTTGCAAGGAAATAGCGTTTGCAGATGTCTACGTATCGAAGCAATAGAGTTCTTATGATTCTAAGACGCGATATCGCATCTCATTTCCATGTTTCATGGTAAGATATAATATGATTTGCGAACTGTTAAGTATTCCTCGTCTACACTTCAAATGAATGTAAATGCGACACTTCCTTGCAAGGAAATAGCGTTTCCAGATGTCTACGTATCGAAGCAATAAAGTTCAAGTGCTTCTTAAAACGAGATATTGCATCTCATATCTATGTTTCATGATAAGATATAATATTCATTGCGAAGTGTTATGTATTCCTCGTCTACACTACAAATGAATGTGAATGCGACACTTCCTCGCTAGGAAATAGCGTTAGCAGATGTCTGCGTATCGTAGCAGTAGAGTTCTAATGCTTCTTAAAACGCGATATCGCATCTCATTTCTATGTTTCATGGTAAGATATAATATGATTTGCGAACTGTTATGTATTCCTCGTCTACACTTCAAATGAATGTAAATGCGACACTTTCTTGCAAGGAAATAGCGTTTGCAGATGTCTACGTATCGAAGCAATAGAGTTCTTATGATTCTAAGACGCGATATCGCATCTCATTTCCATGTTTCATGGTAAGATATAATATGATTTGCGAACTGTTAAGTATTCCTCGTCTACACTTCAAATGAATGTAAATGCGACACTTCCTTGCAAGGAAATAGCGTTTCCAGATGTCTACGTATCGAAGCAATAAAGTTCAAGTGCTTCTTAAAACGAGATATTGCATCTCATATCTATGTTTCATGGTAAGGTATAATATGGTATGCGATGTGTTATGTATCCGTCGTCTACACTTCAAATGAATGTAAATGCGACACTTTCTCGCAAGGAACTTTCGTTTGCAGATGTCTACGTATCTTAGCAATAGAGTTCTTATGATTCTTAAAACGCGATATCGCATCACACTTCTATGTTTCATGGTAAGATATAATATGATTTGCGGAGTGTTATGTATTCCTCGTCTACACTTCAAATGAATGTGAATGCAACACTTCCTCGCTAGGAAAGAGCGTTTGCAGATGTCTGCGTATCGTAGCAGTAGAGTTCTAATGCTTCTTAAAACGCGATATCGCATCTCATTTCTATGTTTCATGGTAAGATATAATATGATTTGCGAACTGTTATGTATTCCTCGTCTACACTTCAAATGAATGTAAATGCGACACTTTCTTGCAAGGAAATAGCGTTTGCAGATATCTACGTATCGAAGCAATAGAGTTCTTATGATTCTTAAAACGCGATTTCGCATCTCATTTCCATGTTTCATGGTAAGATATAATATGATTTGCGAACTGTTATGTATTCCTCGTCTACACTTCAAATGAATGTAAATGCGACACTTCCTTGCAAGGAAATAGCGTTTCCAGATGTCTACGTATCGAAGCAATAAAGTTCAAGTGCTTCTTAAAACGAGATATTGCATCTCATATCTATGTTTCATGATAAGATATAATATTCATTGCGAAGTGTTATGTATTCCTCGTCTACACTTCAAATGAATGTAAATGCGACACTTCCTTACAAGGAAATAGCGTTTGCAGATGTCTACGTATCGAAGCAATAGAGTTCAAATGCTTCTTAAAACGAGATATTGCATCTCATTTCTATGTTTCATGGTAAGATATAATATGATTTGCGGAGTGTTATGTATTCCTCGTCTACACTTCAAACGAATGTAAATGCGACACTTCCTTGCAAGGAAATAGCGTTTGCAGATGTCTACGTATCGAAGCAATATTGTTCAAATGCTTCTTAAAACGCGATATCGCATCTCATTTCTATGTTTCATGGTAAGGTATAATATGATTTGCGGAGTGTTATGTATTCCTCGTCTACACTTCAAATGAATGTAAATGCGACAATTCCTTGCAAGGAAATAGCGTTTGCAGATGTCTACGTATCGTAGCAATAGAGTTCTTATGATTCTTAAAACGCGATATCGCATCTCATTTCTATGTTTCATGGTAAGGTATAATATGATATGCGAAGTGTTATGTATCCGTCGTCTGCACTTCAAATGAATGTAAATGCGACACTTTCTTGCAAGGAAATAGCGTTTGCAGATGTCTACGTATCGTAGCAATGGATTTCTGATGCTTCTTAAAACGCGATATCGCACCTCATTTCTATGTTTCATGGTAAGATATAATATGAATTGCGAAGTGTTATGTATTCCTCGTCTACACTTCGAATGAATGTAAATGCGACACTTCTTTGCAAGGAAATAGCGTTTGCAGATGTCTACGTATGGTTGCAATAGAGTTCTTATGATTTTTAAAACGCGATATCGCATCTCATTTCTATGTTTCATGGTAAGGTATAATATGATTTGCGGAGTTTTATGTATTCCTCGTCTTCACTTCAAATGAATGTAAATGCGACACTTCCTTGCAAGGAAATAGCGTTTGCAGATGTCTACGTATCGTAGCAATAGAGTTCTTATAATTCTTAAAACGCGATATCGCATCTCATTTCTATGTTTCATGGTAAGGTATAATATGATATGCGAAGTGTTATGTATCCGTCGTCTACACTTCAAATGAATGTAAATGCGACACTTTCTTGCAAGGAAATAGCGTTTGCAGATGTCTACATATTGTAGCATTGGATTTCTGATGCTTCTTAAAACGCGATATCGCATCTCATTTCTATGTTTCATGGTAAGATATAATATGAATTGCGAAGTGTTATGTATTCCTCGTCTACACTTCAAACGAATGTAAATGCGACACTTCCTTGCAAGGAAATAGCGTTTGCAGATGTCTACGTATCGAAGCAATATTGTTCAAATGCTTCTTAAAACGCGATATCGCATCTCATTTCTATGTTTCATGGTAAGGTATAATATGATTTGCGGAGTGTTATGTATTCCTCGTCTACACTTCAAATGAATGTAAATGCGACAATTCCTTGCAAGGAAATAGCGTTTGCAGATGTCTACGTATCGTAGCAATAGAGTTCTTATGATTCTGAAAACGCGATATCGCATCTCATTTCTATGTTTCATGGTAAGGTATAATATGATATGCGAAGTGTTATGTATCCGTCGTCTGCACTTCAAATGAATGTAAATGCGACACTTTCTTGCAAGGAAATAGCGTTTGCAGATGTCTACGTATCGTAGCAATGGATTTCTGATGCTTCTTAAAACGCGATATCGCACCTCATTTCTATGTTTCATGGTAAGATATAATATGAATTGCGAAGTGTTATGTATTCCTCGTCTACACTTCGAATGAATGTAAATGCGACACTTCTTTGCAAGGAAATAGCGTTTGCAGATGTCTACGTATGGTTGCAATAGAGTTCTTATGATTTTTAAAACGCGATATCGCATCTCATTTCTATGTTTCATGGTAAGGTATAATATGATTTGCGGAGTTTTATGTATTCCTCGTCTTCACTTCAAATGAATGTAAATGCGACACTTCCTTGCAAGGAAATAGCGTTTGCAGATGTCTACGTATCGTAGCAATAGAGTTCTTATAATTCTTAAAACGCGATATCGCATCTCATTTCTATGTTTCATGGTAAGGTATAATATGATATGCGAAGTGTTATGTATCCGTCGTCTACACTTCAAATGAATGTAAATGCGACACTTTCTTGCAAGGAAATAGCGTTTGCAGATGTCTACGTATTGTAGCATTGGATTTCTGATGCTTCTTAAAACGCGATATCGCATCTCATTTCTATGTTTCATGGTAAGATATAATATGATTTGCGAAGTGTTATGTATTCCTCGTCTACACTTCAAATGAATGTAAATGCGACACATCTTTACAAGGAAATAGCGTTTGCAGATGTCTACGTATCGTTGCAATAGAGTTCTTATGATTCTTAAAACGCGATATCGCATCTCATTTCTATGTTTCATGGTAAGGTATAATATGATTTGCGGAGTGTTATGTATTCCTCGTCTACACTACAAATGAATGTAAATGCGACAATTCCTTGCAAGGAAATAGCGTTTGCAGATGTCTACGTATCGTAGCAATAGAGTTCTTATGATTCTTAAAACGCGATATCGCATCTCATTTCTATGTTTCATGGTAAGGTATAATATGATATGCGAAGTGTTATGTATCCGTCGTCTACACTTCAAATGAATGTAAATGCGACACTTTCTTGCAAGGAAATAGCGTTTGCAGATGTCTACGTATCGTAGCATTGGATTTCTGATGCTTCTTAAAACGCGATATCGCATCTCATTTCTATGTTTCATGGTAAGATATAATATGAATTGCGAAGTGTTATGTATTCCTCGTCTACACTTCAAATGAATGTAAATGCGACACTTCTTTGCAAGGAAATAGCGTTTGCAGATGTCTACGTATTGTTGCAATAGAGTTCTTATGATTCTTAAAACGCGATATCGCATCTCATTTCTATGTTTCATGGTAAGATATAATATGATTTGCGAAGTGTTATGTATTCCTCGTCTGCACATCAAATGAATGTAAATGCGACACTTCCTTGCAAGGAAATAGCGTTTGCAGATGTCTACGTATCGTAGAAATAGTGTTCTTATGATTCTTAAAACGCGATATCGCATCTCATTTCTATGTTTCATGGTAAGATATAATATGATTTGCGAAGTATTATGTATTCCTCGTCTACACATCAAATGAATGTAAATGCGACACTTCCTTGCAAGGAAATAGCGTTTGCAGATGTCTACGTATCGTAGCAGTAGAGTTCTTATGATTCTTAAAACGCGATATCGCATCTCATTTCTATGTTTCATGGTAAGATATAATATGATTTGCGAACTGTTGTGTATTCCTCGTCTACACTTCAAATGAATGTAAATGCGACACTTCCTTGCAAGGAAATAGCGTTTGCAGATGTCTACGTATCGAAGCAATAGAGTTCAAATGCTTCTTAAAACGAGATATTGCATTTCATATCTATGTTTCATGATAAGATACATTATTCATTGCGAAGTGTTATGCATTCCTCGTCTACGATTAAAATGAATGAAATGCGACACTTCCTTGCAAGGAAATAGCGTTTGCAGATATCTGCGTATCGTAGCAATAGAGTTCTTATGATTCTTAAAACGCGATATCGCATCACATTTCTATGTTTCATGGTAGGATATAATATGATTTGCGGAGTGTTATGTATTCCTCGTCTACACTTCAAATGAATGTGAATGCCACACTTCCTCGCTAGGAAATAGCGTTTGAAGATGTCTACGTATCGAAGCAATAGAGTTCTTATGATTCTTAAAACGCGATATCGCATCTCATTTCTATGTTTCATGGTAAGGTATAATATGATATGCGAAGTGTTATGTATCCGTCGTCTACACTTCAAATGAATGTAAATGCGACACTTTCTTGCAAGGAAATAGCGTTTGCAGATGTCTACGTATCGTAGCATTGGATTTCTGATGCTTCTTAAAACGCGATATCGCATCTCATTTCTATGTTTCATGGTAAGATATAATATGAATTGCGAAGTGTTATGTATTCCTCGTCTACACTTCAAATGAATGTAAATGCGACACTTCTTTGCAAGGAAATAGCGTTTGCAGATGTCTACGTATTGTTGCAATAGAGTTCTTATGATTCTTAAAACGCGATATCGCATCTCATTTCTATGTTTCATGGTAAGGTATAATATGATTTGCGGAGTGTTATGTATTCCTCGTCTACACTTCAAATGAATGTAAATGCGACACTTCCTTGCAAGGAAATAGCGTTCGCAGATGTCTACGTATCGTAGCAATAGTGTTCTTATGATTCTTAAAACGCGATATCGCATCTCATTTCTATGTTTCATGGTAAGATATAATATGATTTGCGAAGAGTTATGTATTCCTCGTCTACACATCAAATGAATGTAAATGCGACACTTCCTTGCAAGGAAATAGCGTTTGCAGATGTCTACGTATCGAAGCAATAGAGTTCAAATGCTTCTTAAAACGAGATATTGCATTTCATATCTATGTTTCATGATAAGATATAATATTCATTGCGAAGTGTTATGCATTCCTCGTCTACGATTAAAATGAATGAAATGCGACACTTCCTTGCAAGGAAATAGCGTTTGCAGATGTCTACGTATCGTAGCAATAGAGTTCTTATGATTCTTAAAACGCGATATCGCATCTCATTTCTATGTATCATGGTAAGGTATAATATGATTTGCGGAGTGTTATGTATTCCTCGTCTACACTTCAAATGAATGTAAATGCGACACTTCTTTGCAAGGAAATAGCGTTTGCAGATGTCTACGTATTGTTGCAATAGAGTTCTTATGATTCTTAAAACGCGATATCGCATCTCATTTCTATGTTTCATGGTAAGGTATAATATGATTTGCGGAGTGTTATGTATTCCTCGTCTACACTTCAAATGAATGTAAATGCGACACTTCCTTGCAAGGAAATAGCGTTCGCAGATGTCTACGTATCGTAGCAATAGTGTTCTTATGATTCTTAAAACGCGATATCGCATCTCATTTCTATGTTTCATGGTAAGATATAATATGATTTGCGAAGTGTTATGTATTCCTCGTCTACACTTCAAATGAATGTAAATGCGACACATCTTTGCAAGGAAATAGCGTTTGCAGATGTCTACGTATCGTTGCAATAGAGTTCTTATGGTTCTTAAAACGCGATATCGCATCTCATTTCTATGTTTCATGGTAAGGTATAATATGATTTGCGGAGTGTTATGTATTCCTCGTCTACACTTCAAATGAATGTAAATGCGACACATATTTGCAAGGAAATAGCGTTTGCAGATGTCTACGTATCGTAGCAATAGAGTTCTTATGATTCTTAAAACGCGATATCGCATCTCATTTCTATGTTTCATGGTAAGGTATAATATGATATGCGAAGTGTTATGTATCCGTCGTCTACACTTCAAATGAATGTAAATGCGACACTTTCTTGCAAGGAAATAGCGTTTGCAGATGTCTACGTATCGTAGCATTGGATTTCTGATGCTTCTTAAAACGCGATATCGCATCTCATTTCTATGTTTCATGGTAAGATATAATATGATTTGCGAAGTATTATGTATTCCTCGTCTACACATCAAATGAATGTAAATGCGACACTTCCTTGCAAGGAAATAGCGTTTGCAGATGTCTACGTATCGTAGCAATAGAGTTCTTATGATTCTTAAAACGCGATATCGCATCTCATTTCTATGTTTCATCGTAAGATATAATATGATTTGCGAAGTGTTATGTATTCCTCGTCTACACTTCAAATGAATGTAAATGCGACACATCTTTGCAAGGAAATAGCGTTTGCAGATGTCTACGTATCGTTGCAATAGAGTTCTTATGATTCTTAAAACGCGATATCGCATCTCATTTCTATGTTTCATGGTAAGGTATAATATGATTTGCGGAGTGTTATGTATTCCTCGTCTACACTTCAAATGAATGTAAATGCGACACTTATCTGCAAGGAAATAGCGTTTGCAGATGTCTACGTATCGTAGCAATAGAGTTCTTATGATTCTTAAAACGCGATATCGCATCTCATTTCTATGTTTCATGGTAAGGTATAATATGATATGCGAAGTGTTATGTATCCGTCGTCTACACTTCAAATGAATGTAAATGCGACACTTTCTTGCAAGGAAATAGCGTTTGCAGATGTCTACGTATCGTAGCATTGGATTTCTGATGCTTCTTAAAACGCGATATCGCATCTCATTTCTATGTTTCATGGTAAGATATAATATGATTTGCGAAGTCTTATGCATTCCTCGTCTACGATTAAAATGAATGAAATGCGACACTTCCTTGCAAGGAAATAGCGTTTGCAGATGTCTACGTATCGTAGCAATAGAGTTCTTATGATTCTTAAAACGCGATATCGCATCTCATTTCTATGTTTCGTGGTAAGGTATAATATGATTTGCGAAGTGTTATGTATCCGTCGTCTACACTTCAAATGAATGTAAATGCGACACTTTCTCGCAAGGAACTAGCGTTTGCAGATGTCTACGTATCTTAGCAATAGAGTTCTTATGATTCTTAAAACGCGATATCGCATCACATTTCTATGTTTCATGGTAGGATATAATATGATTTGCGGAGTGTTATGTATTCCTCGTCTACACTTCAAATGAATGTGAATGCCACACTTCCTCGCTAGGAAATAGCGTTTGCAGATGTCTACGTATCGAAGCAATAGAGTTCTAATGCTTCTTAAAACGCGATATCGCATCTCATTTCTGTGTTTCATGGTAAGATAGAATATGATTTGCGAAGTGTTATGTATTCCTCGTCTACACATCAAATGAATGTAAATGCGACACTTCCTTGCAAGGAGATAGCGTTTGCAGATGTCTACGTATCGTAGCAATAGAGTTCTTATGATTCTTAAAACGCGATATCGCATCTCATTTCTATGTTTCATGGTAAGGTATAATATGATATGCGAAGTGTTATGTATCCGTCGTCTACACTTCAAATGAATGTAAATGCGACACTTTCTCGCAAGGAACTTTCGTTTGCAGATGTCTACGTATCTTAGCAATAGAGTTCTTATGATTCTTAAAACGCGATATCGCATCACACTTCTATGTTTCATGGTAAGATATAATATGATTTGCGGAGTGTTATGTATTCCTCGTCTACACTTCAAATGAATGTGAATGCCACACTTCCTCGCTAGGAAATAGCGTTTGCAGATGTCTACGTATCGAAGCAATAGAGTTCTAATGCTTCTTAAAACGCGATATCGCATCTCATTTCTATGTTTCATGGTAAGGTATAATATGAGTTGCGAAGTGTTATGTATTCCTCGTCTACACTTCAAATGAATGTAAATGCGACACTTCCTCGCTAGGAAATATCGTTTGCAGATGTCTACGTATCGTAGCAATGGATTTCTGATGCTTCTTAAAGCGCGATATCGCATCTCACTTCTATGTTTCATGGTAAGATATAATATGATTTGCGAAGTGTCATGTATTCCTCGTCCACACTTCAAATGAATGTAAATGCGACACTTCCTTGCAAGGAAATAGCGTTTGCAGATGTCTACGTATCGATGCAATAGAGTTCAAATGCTTCTTAAAACGAGATATTGCATTTCATATCTATGTTTCATGATAAGATATAATATTCATTGCGAAGTGTTATGCATTCCTCGTCTACGATTAAAATGAATGAAAATGCGACACTTCCTTGCAATGAAATAGCATTTTCAGATGTCTACGTATCGTAGCAATAGAGTTCTAATGCTTCTTAAAACGCGATATCGCATCTCATTTCTATGTTTCATGGTAAGATATAATATGATTTGCGAAGTGTTATGTATTCCTCGTCTACACTACAAATGAATGTGAATGCGACACTTCCTCGCTAGGAAATAGCGTTAGCAGATGTCTGCGTATCGTAGCAGTAGAGTTCTAATGCTTCTTAAAACGCGATATCGCATCTCATTTCTATGTTTCATGGTAAGATATAATATGATTTGCGAATTGTTATGTATTCCTCGCCTACACTTCAAACGAATGTAAATGCGACACTTCCTTGCAAGGAAATAGCGTTTGCAGATGTCTACGTATCGAAGCAATAGAGTTCAAATGCTTCTTAAAACGAGATATTGCATCTTATATCTATGTTTCATGATAAGATATAATATTCATTGCGAAGTGTTATGCATTCCTCGTCTACGATTCAAATGAATGAAAATGCGACACTTCCTTGCAAGGAAATAGCGTTTGCAGATGTCTACGTATCGTAGCAATAGAGTTCTAATGCTTCTTAAAACGCGATATCGCATCTCTTTTCTATGTTTCATGGTAAGATAGAATATGATTTGCGAAGTGTTATGTATTCCTCGTCTACACATCAAATGAATGTGAATGCCACACTTCCTCGCTAGGAAATAGCGTTTGCAGATGTCTACGTATCGAAGCAATAGAGTTCTAATGCTTCTTAAAACGCGATATCGCATCTCATTTCTATGTTTCATGGTAAGATATAATATGATTTGCGAACTGTTATGTATTCCTCGTCTACAATTCAAATGAATGTAAATGCGACACTTTCTTGCAAGGAAATAGCGTTTGCAGATGTCCACGTATCGAAGCAATAGAGTTCTTATGATTCTTAAAACGCGATATCTCATCTCATTTCCATGTTTCATGGTAAGATATAATATGATTTGCGAACTGTTATGTATTCCTCGTCTACACTTCAAATGAATGTAAATGCGACACTTCCTTACAAGGAAATAGCGTTTCCAGATGTCTACGTATCGAAGCAATAAAGTTCAAGTGCTTCTTAAAACGAGATATTGCATCTCATATCTATGTTTCATGATAAGATATAATATTCATTGCGAAGTGTTATGCATTCCTCGTCTACGATTCAAATGAATGAAAATGCGACACTTCCTTGCAAGGAAATAGCGTTTGCAGATGTCTACCTATCGTAGCAATAGAGTTCTAATGCTTCTTAAAACGCGATATCGCATCTCATTTCTATGTTTCATGGTAAGATATTATATGATTTGCGAACTGTTGTGTATTCCTCGTCTACACTTCAAATGAATGTAAATGCGACACTTCCTTGCAAGGAAATAGCGTTTGCAGATGTCTACGTAACGAAGCAATAGAGTTCAAATGCTTCTTAAAACGAGATATTGCATCTCATATCTATGTTTCATGATAAGATATAATATTCATTGCGAAGTGTTATGCATTCCTCGTCTACGATTAAAATGAATGAAAATGCGACACTTCCTTGCAAGGAAATAGCGTTTGCAGATGTCTACGTATCGTAGCAATAGAGTTCTAATGCTTCTTAAAACGCGATATCGCATCTCATTTCTATGTTTCATGGTAAGATATAATATGATTTGCGAAGTGTTATGTATTCCTCGTCTACACTTCAAATGAATGTGAATGCAACACTTCCTCGCTAGGAAAGAGCGTTTGCAGATGTCTGCGTATCGTAGCAGTAGAGTTCTAATGCTTCTTAAAACGCGATATCGCATCTCATTTCTATGTTTCATAGTAAGATATAATATGATTTGCGAACTGTTATGTATTCCTCGTCTACACTTCAAATGAATGTAAATGCGACACTTTCTTGCAAGGAAATAGCGTTTGCAGATATCTACGTATCGAAGCAATAGAGTTCTTATGATTCTTAAAACGCGATATCGCATCTCATTTCCATGTTTCATGGTAA
This sequence comes from Xylocopa sonorina, assembly GCF_050948175.1. Taxonomy (NCBI): domain Eukaryota; kingdom Metazoa; phylum Arthropoda; class Insecta; order Hymenoptera; family Apidae; genus Xylocopa; species Xylocopa sonorina. The sequence continues at coordinate 419,620 of NW_027490363.1, forward strand.
GATATAATATGATTTGCGAACTGTTATGTATTCCTCGTCTACACTTCAAATGAATGTAAATGCGACACTTCCTTGCAAGGAAATAGCGTTTCCAGATGTCTACGTATCGAAGCAATAAAGTTCAAGTGCTTCTTAAAACGAGATATTGCATCTCATATCTATGTTTCATGATAAGATATAATATTCATTGCGAAGTGTTATGTATTCCTCGTCTACACTTCAAATGAATGTAAATGCGACACTTCCTTGCAAGGAAATAGCGTTTGCAGATGTCTACGTATCGTAGCAATAGAGTTCTTATGATTCTTAAAACGCGATATCGCATCTCATTTCTATGTTTCATGGTAAGGTATAATATGATATGCGAAGTGTTATGTATCCGTCGTCTACACTTCAAATGAATGTAAATGCGACACTTTCTTGCAAGGAAATAGCGTTTGAAGATGTCTACGTATCTTAGCAATAGAGTTCTTATGATTCTTAAAACGCGATATCGCATCACATTTCTATGTTTCATGGTAGGATATAATATGATTTGCGGAGTGTTATGTATTCCTCGTCTACACTTCAAATGAATGTGAATGCCACACTTCCTCGCTAGGAAATAGCGTTTGCAGATGTCTACGTATCGAAGCAATAGAGTTCTAATGCTTCTTAAAACGCGATATCGCATCTCATTTCTATGTTTCATGGTAAGATATAATATGATTTGCGGAGTGTTATGTATTCCTCGTCTACACTTCAAATGAATGTAAATGCGACACTTCCTTGCAAGGAAATAGCGTTTGCAGATGTCTACGTATCGCAGCAATAGAGTTCTTATGATTCTTAAAACGCGATATCGCATCTCATTTCTATGTTTCATGGTAAGGTATAATATGATATGCGAAGTGTTATGTATCCGTCGTCTACACTTCAAATGAATGTAAATGCGACACTTCCTCGCTAGGAAATATCGTTTGCAGATGTCTACGTATCGTAGCAATGGATTTCTGATGCTTCTTAAAGCGCGATATCGCATCTCACTTCTATGTTTCATGGTAAGATATAATATGATTTGCGAAGTGTCATGTATTCCTCGTCCACACTTCAAATGAATGTAAATGCGACACTTCCTTGCAAGGAAATAGCGTTTGCAGATGTCTACGTATCGAAGCAATATTGTTCAAATGCTTCTTAAAACGCGATATCGCATCTCATTTCTATGTTTCATGGTAAGATATATTATGATTTGCGAAGTGTTATGTATTCCTCGTCTAAACATCAAATGAATGTAAATGCGACACTTCCTTGCAAGGAAATAGCGTTTGCAGATGTCTACGTATCGCAGCAATAGAGTTCTTATGATTCTTAAAACGCGATATCGCATCTCATTTCTATGTTTCATGGTAAGGTATAATATGATATGCGAAGTGTTATGTATCCGTCGTCTACACTTCAAATGAATGTAAATGCGACACTTCCTCGCTAGGAAATATCGTTTGCAGATGTCTACGTATCGTAGCAATGGATTTCTGATGCTTCTTAAAGCGCGATATCGCATCTCACTTCTATGTTTCATGGTAAGATATAATATGATTTGCGAAGTGTCATGTATTCCTCGTCCACACTTCAAATGAATGTAAATGCGACACTTCCTTGCAAGGAAATAGCGTTTGCAGATGTCTACGTATCGTAGCAATAGTGTTCTTATGATTCTTAAAACGCGATATCGCATCTCATTTCTATGTTTCATGGTAAGATATAATATGATTTGCGAAGTGTTATGTATTCCTCGTCTACACTACAAATGAATGTGAATGCGACACTTCCTTACAAGGAAATAGCGTTTGCAGATGTCTACGTATCGTAGCAATAGAGTTCTAATGCTTCTTAAAACGCGATATCGCATCTCATTTCTATGTTTCATGGTAAGATATAATATGATTTGCGAAGTGTTATGTATTCCTCGTCTACACTTCAAATGAATGTGAATGCAACACTTCCTCGCTAGGAAAGAGCGTTTGCAGATGTCTGCGTATCGTAGCAGTAGAGTTCTAATGCTTCTTAAAACGCGAAATCGCATCTCATTTCTATGTTTCATAGTAAGATATAATATGATTTGCGAACTGTTATGTATTCCTCGTCTACACTTCAAATGAATGTAAATGCGACACTTTCTTGCAAGGAAATAGCGTTTGCAGATATCTACGTATCGAAGCAATAGAGTTCTTATGATTCTTAAAACGCGATATCGCATCTCATTTCCATGTTTCATGGTAAGATATAATATGATTTGCGAAGTGTTATGTATTCCTCGTCTACACATCAAATGAATGTAAATGCGACACTTCCTTGCAAGGAAATAGCGTTTGCAGATGTCTACGTATCGTAGCAATAGAGTTCTTATGATTCTTAAAACGCGATATCGCATCTCATTTCTACGTGTCATGGTAAGATATTATATGATTCGCGAACTGTTGTGTATTCCTCGTCTACACTTCAAATGAATGTAAATGCGACACTTCCTCGCTAGGAAATATCGTTTGCAGATGTCTACGTATCGTAGCAATGGATTTCTGATGCTTCTTAAAGCGCGATATCGCATCTCACTTCTATGTTTCATGGTAAGATATAATATGATTTGCGAAGTGTCATGTATTCCTCGTCCACACTTCAAATGAATGTAAATGCGACACTTCCTTGCAAGGAAATAGCGTTTGCAGATGTCTACGTATCGTAGCAATAGTGTTCTTATGATTCTTAAAACGCGATATCGCATCTCATTTCTATGTTTCATGGTAAGATATAATATGATTTGCGAAGTGTTATGTATTCCTCGTCTACACTACAAATGAATGTGAATGCGACACTTCCTTACAAGGAAATAGCGTTTGCAGATGTCTACGTATCGTAGCAATAGAGTTCTAATGCTTCTTAAAACGCGATATCGCATCTCATTTCTATGTTTCATGGTAAGATATAATATGATTTGCGAAGTGTTATGTATTCCTCGTCTACACTTCAAATGAATGTGAATGCAACACTTCCTCGCTAGGAAAGAGCGTTTGCAGATGTCTGCGTATCGTAGCAGTAGAGTTCTAATGCTTCTTAAAACGCGATATCGCATCTCATTTCTATGTTTCATAGTAAGATATAATATGATTTGCGAACTGTTATGTATTCCTCGTCTACACTTCAAATGAATGTAAATGCGGCACTTTCTTGCAAGGAAATAGCGTTTGCAGATATCTACGTATCGAAGCAATAGAGTTCTTATGATTCTTAAAACGCGATATCGCATCTCATTTCCATGTTTCATGGTAAGATATAATATGATTTGCGAAGTGTTATGTATTCCTCGTCTACACATCAAATGAATGTAAATGCGACACTTCCTTGCAAGGAAATAGCGTTTGCAGATGTCTACGTATCGTAGCAATAGAGTTCTTATGATTCTTAAAACGCGATATCGCATCTCATTTCTACGTGTCATGGTAAGATATTATATGATTCGCGAACTGTTGTGTATTCCTCGTCTACACTTCAAATGAATGTAAATGCGACACTTCCTTGCAAGGAAATAGCGTTTGCAGATGTCTACGTATCGATGCAATAGAGTTCAAATGCTTCTTAAAACGAGATATTGCATTTCATATCTATGTTTCATGATAAGATATAATATTCATTGCGAAGTGTTATGCATTCCTCGTCTACGATTAAAATGAATGAAAATGCGACACTTCCTTGCAATGAAATAGCATTTTCAGATGTCTACGTATCGTAGCAATAGAGTTCTAATGCTTCTTAAAACGCGATGTCGCATCTCATTTCTATGTTTCATGGTAAGATATAATATGATTTGCGAAGTGTTATGTATTCCTCGTCTACACTACAAATGAATGTGAATGCGACACTTCCTCGCTAGGAAATAGCGTTAGCAGATGTCTGCGTATCGTAGCAGTAGAGTTCTAATGCTTCTTAAAACGCGATATCGCATCTCATTTCTATGTTTCATGGTAAGATATAATATGATTTGCGAATTGTTATGTATTCCTCGCCTACACTTCAAACGAATGTAAATGCGACACTTCCTTGCAAGGAAATAGCGTTTGCAGATGTCTACGTATCGAAGCAATAGAGTTCAAATGCTTCTTAAAACGAGATATTGCATCTTATATCTATGTTTCATGATAAGATATAATATTCATTGCGAAGTGTTATGCATTCCTCGTCTACGATTCAAATGAATGAAAATGCGACACTTCCTTCCAAGGAAATAGCGTTTGCAGATGTCTACGTATCGTAGCAATAGAGTTCTAATGCTTCTTAAAACGCGATATCGCATCTCATTTCTATGTTTCATGGTAAGATATAATATGAATTGCGAAGTGTTATGTATTCCTCGTCTACACTTCAAATGAATGTAAATGCGGCACTTTCTTGCAAGGAAATAGCGTTTGCAGATATCTACGTATCGAAGCAATAGAGTTCTTATGATTCTTAAAACGCGATATCGCATCTCATTTCCATGTTTCATGGTAAGATATAATATGATTTGCGAAGTGTTATGTATTCCTCGTCTACACATCAAATGAATGTAAATGCGACACTTCCTTGCAAGGAAATAGCGTTTGCAGATGTCTACGTATCGTAGCAATAGAGTTCTTATGATTCTTAAAACGCGATATCGCATCTCATTTCTACGTGTCATGGTAAGATATTATATGATTCGCGAACTGTTGTGTATTCCTCGTCTACACTTCAAATGAATGTAAATGCGACACTTCCTTGCAAGGAAATAGCGTTTGCAGATGTCTACGTATCGATGCAATAGAGTTCAAATGCTTCTTAAAACGAGATATTGCATTTCATATCTATGTTTCATGATAAGATATAATATTCATTGCGAAGTGTTATGCATTCCTCGTCTACGATTAAAATGAATGAAAATGCGACACTTCCTTGCAATGAAATAGCATTTTCAGATGTCTACGTATCGTAGCAATAGAGTTCTAATGCTTCTTAAAACGCGATATCGCATCTCATTTCTATGTTTCATGGTAAGATATAATATGATTTGCGAAGTGTTATGTATTCCTCGTCTACACTACAAATGAATGTGAATGCGACACTTCCTCGCTAGGAAATAGCGTTAGCAGATGTCTGCGTATCGTAGCAGTAGAGTTCTAATGCTTCTTAAAACGCGATATCGCATCTCATTTCTATGTTTCATGGTAAGATATAATATGATTTGCGAATTGTTATGTATTCCTCGCCTACACTTCAAACGAATGTAAATGCGACACTTCCTTGCAAGGAAATAGCGTTTGCAGATGTCTACGTATCGAAGCAATAGAGTTCAAATGCTTCTTAAAACGAGATATTGCATCTTATATCTATGTTTCATGATAAGATATAATATTCATTGCGAAGTGTTATGCATTCCTCGTCTACGATTCAAATGAATGAAAATGCGACACTTCCTTCCAAGGAAATAGCGTTTGCAGATGTCTACGTATCGTAGCAATAGAGTTCTAATGCTTCTTAAAACGCGATATCGCATCTCATTTCTATGTTTCATGGTAAGATATAATATGAATTGCGAAGTGTTATGTATTCCTCGTCTACACTTCAAATGAATGTAAATGCGACACTTCCTTGCAAGGAAATAGCGTTTGCAGATGTCTACGTATCGTAGCAATAGTGTTCTTATGATTCTTAAAACGCGATATCGCATCTCATTTCTATGTTTCATGGTAAGATATGATATGATTTGCGAAGTGTTATGTATTCCTCGTCTACACATCAAATGAATGTAAATGCGACACTTCCTTGCAAGGAAATAGCGTTTGCAGATGTCTACGTATCGTAGCAATAGAGTTCTTATGATTCTTAAAACGCGATATCGCATCTCATTTCTATGTTTCATGGTAAGGTATAATATGATATGCGAAGTGTTATGTATCCGTCGTCTACACTTCAAATGAATGTAAATGCGACACTTTCTTGCAAGGAAATAGCGTTTGCAGATGTCTACGTATCGCAGCAATAGAGTTCTTATGATTCTTAAAACGCGATATCGCATCTCATTTCTATGTTTCATGGTAAGGTATAATATGATATGCGAAGTGTTATGTATCCGTCGTCTACACTTCAAATGAATGTAAATGCGACACTTCCTCGCTAGGAAATATCGTTTGCAGATGTCTACGTATCGTAGCAATGGATTTCTGATGCTTCTTAAAGCGCGATATCGCATCTCACTTCTATGTTTCATGGTAAGATATAATATGATTTGCGAAGTGTCATGTATTCCTCGTCCACACTTCAAATGAATGTAAATGCGACACTTCCTTGCAAGGAAATAGCGTTTGCAGATGTCTACGTATCGTTGCAATAGAGTTCTTATGATTCTTAAAACGCGATATCGTATCTCATTTCTATGTTTCATGGTAAGATATAATATGATTTGCGGAGTGTTATGTATTCCTCGTCTACACTTCAAATGAATGTAAATGCGACACTACCTTGCAAGGAAATAGCGTTTGCAGATGTCTACGTATCGTAGCAATAGTGTTCTTATGATTCTTAAAACGCGATATCGCATCTCATTTCTACGTGTCATGGTAAGATATTATATGATTCGCGAACTGTTGTGTATTCCTCGTCTACACTTCAAATGAATGTAAATGCGACACTTCCTTGCAAGGAAATAGCGTTTGCAGATGTCTACGTATCGATGCAATAGAGTTCAAATGCTTCTTAAAACGAGATATTGCATTTCATATCTATGTTTCATGATAAGATATAATATTCATTGCGAAGTGTTATGCATTCCTCGTCTACGATTAAAATGAATGAAAATGCGACACTTCCTTGCAATGAAATAGCATTTTCAGATGTCTACGTATCGTAGCAATAGAGTTCTAATGCTTCTTAAAACGCGATATCGCATCTCATTTCTATGTTTCATGGTAAGATATAATACGATTTGCGAAGTGTTATGTATTCCTCGTCTACACTACAAATGAATGTGAATGCGACACTTCCTTACAAGGAAATAGCGTTTGCAGATGTCTACGTATCGTAGCAATAGAGTTCTAATGCTTCTTAAAACGCGATATCGCATCTCATTTCTATGTTTCATGGTAAGATATAATATGATTTGCGAAGTGTTATGTATTCCTCGTCTACACTTCAAATGAATGTGAATGCAACACTTCCTCGCTAGGAAAGAGCGTTTGCAGATGTCTGCGTATCGTAGCAGTAGAGTTCTAATGCTTCTTAAAACGCGATATCGCATCTCATTTCTATGTTTCATGGTAAGATATAATATGATTTGCGAAGTGTTATGTATTCCTCGTCTACACTACAAATGAATGTGAATGCGACACTTCCTTACAAGGAAATAGCGTTTGCAGATGTCTACGTATCGTAGCAATAGAGTTCTAATGCTTCTTAAAACGCGATATCGCATCTCATTTCTATGTTTCATGGTAAGATATAATATGATTTGCGAAGTGTTATGTATTCCTCGTCTACACTTCAAATGAATGTGAATGCAACACTTCCTCGCTAGGAAAGAGCGTTTGCAGATGTCTGCGTATCGTAGCAGTAGAGTTCTAATGCTTCTTAAAACGCGATATCGCATCTCATTTCTATGTTTCATAGTAAGATATAATATGATTTGCGAACTGTTATGTATTCCTCGTCTACACTTCAAATGAATGTAAATGCGACACTTTCTTGCAAGGAAATAGCGTTTGCAGATATCTACGTATCGAAGCAATAGAGTTCTTATGATTCTTAAAACGCGATATCGCATCTCATTTCCATGTTTCATGGTAAGATATAATATGATTTGCGAACTGTTATGTATTCCTCGTCTACACTTCAAATGAATGTAAATGCGACACTTCCTTGCAAGGAAATAGCGTTTCCAGATGTCTACGTATCGAAGCAATAAAGTTCAAGTGCTTCTTAAAACGAGATATTGCATCTCATATCTATGTTTCATGATAAGATATAATATTCATTGCGAAGTGTTATGTATTCCTCGTCTACACTTCAAATGAATGTAAATGCGACACTTCCTTGCAAGGAAATAGCGTTTGCAGATGTCTGCGTATCGTAGCAATAGTGTTCTTATGATTCTTAAAACGCGATATCGCATCTCATTTCTACGTGTCATGGTAAGATATTATATGATTCGCGAACTGTTGTGTATTCCTCGTCTACACTTCAAATGAATGTAAATGCGACACTTCCTTGCAAGGAAATAGCGTTTGCAGATGTCTACGTATCGATGCAATAGAGTTCAAATGCTTCTTAAAACGAGATATTGCATTTCATATCTATGTTTCATGATAAGATATAATATTCATTGCGAAGTGTTATGCATTCCTCGTCTACGATTAAAATGAATGAAAATGCGACACTTCCTTGCAATGAAATAGCATTTTCAGATGTCTACGTATCGTAGCAATAGAGTTCTAATGCTTCTTAAAACGCGATATCGCATCTCATTTCTATGTTTCATGGTAAGATATAATACGATTTGCGAAGTGTTATGTATTCCTCGTCTACACTACAAATGAATGTGAATGCGACACTTCCTTACAAGGAAATAGCGTTTGCAGATGTCTACGTATCGTAGCAATAGAGTTCTAATGCTTCTTAAAACGCGATATCGCATCTCATTTCTATGTTTCATGGTAAGATATAATATGATTTGCGAAGTGTTATGTATTCCTCGTCTACACTTCAAATGAATGTGAATGCAACACTTCCTCGCTAGGAAAGAGCGTTTGCAGATGTCTGCGTATCGTAGCAGTAGAGTTCTAATGCTTCTTAAAACGCGATATCGCATCTCATTTCTATGATTCATAGTAAGATATAATATGATTTGCGAACTGTTATGTATTCCTCGTCTACACTTCAAATGAATGTAAATGCGACACTTTCTTGCAAGGAAATAGCGTTTGCAGATATCTACGTATCGAAGCAATAGAGTTCTTATGATTCTTAAAACGCGATATCGCATCTCATTTCCATGTTTCATGGTAAGATATAATATGATTTGCGAACTGTTATGTATTCCTCGTCTACACTTCAAATGAATGTAAATGCGACACTTCCTTGCAAGGAAATAGCGTTTCCAGATGTCTACGTATCGAAGCAATAAAGTTCAAGTGCTTCTTAAAACGAGATATTGCATCTCATATCTATGTTTCATGATAAGATATAATATTCATTGCGAAGTGTTATGTATTCCTCGTCTACACTTCAAATGAATGTAAATGCGACACTTCCTTACAAGGAAATAGCGTTTGCAGATGTCTACGTATCGAAGCAATAGAGTTCAAATGCTTCTTAAAACGAGATATTGCATCTCATTTCTATGTTTCATGGTAAGATATAATATGATTTGCGGAGTGTTATGTATTCCTCGTCTACACTTCAAACGAATGTAAATGCGACACTTCCTTGCAAGGAAATAGCGTTTGCAGATGTCTACGTATCGAAGCAATATTGTTCAAATGCTTCTTAAAACGCGATATCGCATCTCATTTCTATGTTTCATGGTAAGATATATTATGATTTGCGAAGTGTTATGTATTCCTCGTCTAAACATCAAATGAATGTAAATGCGACACTTCCTTGCAAGGAAATAGCGTTTGCAGATGTCTACGTATCGCAGCAATAGAGTTCTTATGATTCTTAAAACGCGATATCGCATCTCATTTCTATGTTTCATGGTAAGGTATAATATGATATGCGAAGTGTTATGTATCCGTCGTCTACACTTCAAATGAATGTAAATGCGACACTTCCTCGCTAGGAAATATCGTTTGCAGATGTCTACGTATCGTAGCAATGGATTTCTGATGCTTCTTAAAGCGCGATATCGCATCTCACTTCTATGTTTCATGGTAAGATATAATATGATTTGCGAAGTGTCATGTATTCCTCGTCCACACTTCAAATGAATGTAAATGCGACACTTCCTTGCAAGGAAATAGCGTTTGCAGATGTCTACGTATCGTTGCAATAGAGTTCTTATGATTCTTAAAACGCGATATCGTATCTCATTTCTATGTTTCATGGTAAGATATAATATGATTTGCGGAGTGTTATGTATTCCTCGTCTACACTTCAAATGAATGTAAATGCGACACTACCTTGCAAGGAAATAGCGTTTGCAGATGTCTACGTATCGTAGCAATAGTGTTCTTATGATTCTTAAAACGCGATATCGCATCTCATTTCTATGTTTCATGGTAAGATATAATATGATTTGCGAAGTGTTATGTATTCCTCGTCTACACATCAAATGAATGTAAATGCGACACTTCCTTGCAAGGAAATAGCGTTTGCAGATGTCTACGTATCGTAGCAATAGAGTTCTTATGATTCTTAAAACGCGATATCGCATCTCATTTCTACGTGTCATGGTAAGATATTATATGATTCGCGAACTGTTGTGTATTCCTCGTCTACACTTCAAATGAATGTAAATGCGACACTTCCTTGCAAGGAAATAGCGTTTGCAGATGTCTACGTATCGATGCAATAGAGTTCAAATGCTTCTTAAAACGAGATATTGCATTTCATATCTATGTTTCATGATAAGATATAATATTCATTGCGAAGTGTTATGCATTCCTCGTCGACGATTAAAATGAATGAAAATGCGACACTTCCTTGCAATGAAATAGCATTTTCAGATGTCTACGTATCGTAGCAATAGAGTTCTAATGCTTCTTAAAACGCGATATCGCATCTCATTTCTATGTTTCATGGTAAGATATAATATGATTTGCGAAGTGTTATGTATTCCTCGTCTACACTACAAATGAATGTGAATGCGACACTTCCTCGCTAGGAAATAGCGTTAGCAGATGTCTGCGTATCGTAGCAGTAGAGTTCTAATGCTTCTTAAAACGCGATATCGCATCTCATTTCTATGTTTCATGGTAAGATATAATATGATTTGCGAATTGTTATGTATTCCTCGCCTACACTTCAAACGAATGTAAATGCGACACTTCCTTGCAAGGAAATAGCGTTTGCAGATGTCTACGTATCGAAGCAATAGAGTTCAAATGCTTCTTAAAACGAGATATTGCATCTTATATCTATGTTTCATGATAAGATATAATATTCATTGCGAAGTGTTATGCATTCCTCGTCTACGATTCAAATGAATGAAAATGCGACACTTCCTTCCAAGGAAATAGCGTTTGCAGATGTCTACGTATCGTAGCAATAGAGTTCTAATGCTTCTTAAAACGCGATATCGCATCTCATTTCTATGTTTCATGGTAAGATATAATATGAATTGCGAAGTGTTATGTATTCCTCGTCTACACTTCAAATGAATGTAAATGCGACACTTCCTTGCAAGGAAATAGCGTTTGCAGATGTCTACGTATCGTAGCAATAGTGTTCTTATGATTCTTAAAACGCGATATCGCATCTCATTTCTATGTTTCATGGTAAGATATGATATGATTTGCGAAGTGTTATGTATTCCTCGTCTACACATCAAATGAATGTAAATGCGACACTTCCTTGCAAGGAAATAGCGTTTGCAGATGTCTACGTATCGTAGCAATAGAGTTCTTATGATTCTTAAAACGCGATATCGCATCTCATTTCTATGTTTCATGGTAAGGTATAATATGATATGCGAAGTGTTATGTATCCGTCGTCTACACTTCAAATGAATGTAAATGCGACACTTTCTTGCAAGGAAATAGCGTTTGCAGATGTCTACGTATCGTTGCAATAGAGTTCTTTTGATTCTTAAAACGCGATATCGCATCTCATTTCTATGTTTCATGGTAAGGTATAATATGATTTGCGGAGTGTTATGTATTCCTCGTCTACACTTCAAATGAATGTAAATGCGACACTTCCTTGCAAGGAAATAGCGTTTGCAGATGTCTACGTATCGTAGCAATAGAGTTCTTATGATCCTTAAAACCCGATATCGCATCTCATTTATATGTTTCATGGTAAGGTATAATATGATATGCGAAGTGTTATGTATCCGTCGTCTACACTTCAAATGAATGTAAATGCGACACTTTCTTGCAAGGAAATAGCGTTTGAGGATGTCTACGTATCGTAGCATTGGATTTCTGATGCTTCTTAAAACGCGATATCGCATCTCATTTCTATGTTTCATGGTAAGATATAATTTGATTTGCGAAGTATTATGTATTCCTCGTCTACACTTCAAATGAATGTAAATGCGACACTACCTTGCAAGGAAATAGCGTTTGCAGATGTCCACGTATCGAAGCAATAGAGTTCAAATGCTTCTTAAAACGAGATATTGCATCTCATATCTATGTTTCATGATAAGATATAATATTCATTGCGAAGTGTTATGCATTCCTCGTCTACGATTCAAATGAATGTAAATGCGACACTTCCTTGCAAGGAAATAGCGTTTGCAGATGTCTACGTATCGTAGCAGTATAGTTCTTATGATTCTTAAAACGCGATATCGCATCTCATTTCTATGTTTCATGATAAGATATAATATGATTTGCGGAGTGTTATGTATTCCTCGTCTACAATTCAAATGAATGCAAATGCGACACATCCTCGCTAGGAAATAGCGTTTGCAGATGTCTACGTATCGTAGCAAGTTGAGTTCTAATGCTTCTTAAAACGCGATATCGCATCTCATTTCTATGTTTCATGGTAAGATATAATATGATTTGCGAAGTGTTATGTATTCCTCGTCTACACTTCAAATGAATGTAAATGCGACACATCTTTGCAAGGAAATAGCGTTTGCAGATGTTGTCACGTCCCGAGGTGCGGTTGCGCTCGCAACGGTGGCACAAAGTCGTAACCGTTCCCGAAAATAACGCGAATTGCGTCCGGACCGGGTTCGTTGGCGTTTCGGACTCGATAAAACGGTAATTAACACTAAACTTACCTTGCGAAGGCTTGATTCCGCTGTCTGATTTCTCTTTCTAGGTACCTGGAGCGCCTTGGATCCGCAACCGGGATGGCGGCGGCGTACGGCTGGAACGGAGGTACGGGTCGTGCGGCGAAGGAAACCTCCTTCACAGGAACCAGGACTCGAACGCAGGAAATTGAATATTCTGGTGCATCACCCACGTATTCCCGAGCGAGACGACGAATAAACTCTCTCCTCCCCGCGCGTCGTGTACGCTTTGTCGGAGGTGCAAGGCTCGTCGAGAATACTTGAACTTCGGTCGAGTACGGCGCGGCTAAGCGTTGGTTCGCTCTAGCTTACCGGGATCAACCTGGGCGCAAGATATTCTGTATACGGTAGAAGTGAGGATGGAGCAACTAAGCGCTGGTTCGCTCTAGTCGTCGAGCCTCAAGACTATCGCAGATGAGATATAGAAATAGAATAATCGCGAGCGTACCCGTGGAGTAGAATTAAGGAATTGTATTTGAACTCGAATAAAGATACTTTGAATCTGGTAAAAATAAACTATATTCTATGATTTCACTATACTAGATACACTTGACTAAATTCTAAGTTACTGACTAGCGATTACAATGAGAGTTAGAAATAGTATAAAGTATCGAATGGACTCCGCTATGGGAGTATGGATAGAGACGAATGCATTAGAGCTAATTGCTCGTTGCGAATGAGCCTATTGCTCGGATCGGAAGTGCATCGTTCGGATGCTGGATTAGAACTCCTCGGTTCGGAGATGAGTTAGCAACTCTCCAGTTCGGAGATGAGATGAGAACTGACTCTCTGATCTCGCGTCCGCGACCTCCTCGGGTCGCGCGGCGCGCGAGTCGCTGGGCCCTCGCGGTGGGGCGGACGGTCGGAGTAGGGCGGCCGCTCGGCCCTCGTGGTGGGGCGGCCGTTCGGAGTGGGGCGCGGCCCGCGTTAAGCGTGAGCCGCGAGCGTCGAGTGTGCGCGCGAGTGCACGGAACATAACCGTGCATGAATAAAATATATACATATATTTACTTAAATCTAGGTGTGTGTTGGTGTGTATGTACATAGGTGAGTAGTGTGCTTATTCTAATCCCACATGTACGAGAAGTACGTATAGGGCTTCGTGATCGCTGGGGATTCGACCCAGTATGTGTCGGAGAGCTCCTCGCCCTCGTAATACGGGGTGAAGTCCTCCCCCTCGTGTGTGGAGATCGCGCGTGGGCGCGGCATGCTGCATCCCTCTTCCCTCTCGTACCTTTGTCTCCTTCTGTAGGGACGGCGAGTCAGCGGGTGGCCCGTGTGCAGGGGCTCCGGATACGGATGCTGGGGATGATGAGGTGGACGCCGGAGGGTGGCAGGCGGTACGCCTGACGTTACACCACCCCCCTTGGAAAAAGAATCTCGGCCATGCCGAGATCTCTTGTCTGTTGGGTAGATTTCGGGATGCTGGATCCTTCTCTTGGTCCTGTCGGCTGGATGCTGCGGAATCTGAGGTTTTTCGCCTGGTTGATCCTGGCGATAACGTTTGGAGTTTGGACCGTGGCTGCGGGCTTCCTTCGGATTGCAGGCACTTTCGTCGCTTTCACTTTCAGCGTTCGTTTGAATGTCACTGCTCTCACTGACTTCATTTTCAGTTTTTCGCACTTTTCTTTCACTAGCATCCACACTCTGCATACTATGCATTCGTTTACAAATTTTGATTTTGTTCGTATGAACAATTTTATGGCGCCCTTTTACATTCAGCTTAACATTACAATTGCCCAAAATTTCGAGGATACGGTACGGTCCAGAATACTGTGCCTGGAACTTATGTTTGTTCGGCTCTTTTAAAAGATAGACCCATTGGCCTACCTCGAAGTTTTGGACATTGAGATTTCGGTCATAATAATATTTAGAACGGCGTTTCGCATTGTCTAGATTGGCTTTAGCCAAATCCTGAGATTTCGAGATTTTCTCCTGAAGTTGTATAAGATAGTCGCTATAAGTTTCGTTATCAGAGCTGTCCTGAAAAGGAGTGGCTGACGGTGTCCTAGCTATCCTGCCGAACACTAGTTCGTGTGGGGTGTATAATGTACCCTCGTGCACACTGGTGTTGTATGAAAACATTGCGTACGGTAACCAATTCACCCAATCGTTACTCGACTCTATGTAATGCTTCAGATATTCGGCCAGGATGTGGTGAGATCGTTCAACGGACCCGTTTGTCTGTGGATGGAACGCAGTGGACTTGTATTGCTTAATACGGAATTTGATTGCTATGGCTTTAATCAAGCTATTTATAAAGTTCGAACCTTGGTCCGTGAGTATGCCTTTCGGGCATCCGAACTTACAAATGAATTCTTTTATTAGAGCATCGGCAATGTCTACTGCGGTGGTGGTTTTGAGAGGAACTGCGACTGAGTATTTAGTGAGGAGATCTTGGATCGTGAGGATACTTGTATAACCGTCGGAAGTTTCGGGAAGAGGACCCATTACGTCCATTGAAATCTTATCGAATGCCCTGCCAGGGGTGTCGGTTAAAGTGAGAGGCTGTCTGGTCTTTACCCGGACCAGTTTCTCTGTCTGACAACTTTTACATTTGCCAATATATTCTTGTATTTGTGTTTTCATGTTTGGCCAAAAGTATTGTTGTCTGATGCGAGAATAAGTTTTATTAACCCCTTTGTGACCTCCCACAGGGGAGTCGTGGTTTTCTCTTATTATTTTCAGTCGCTCTTCGACCGAAGGGGTTTTAATGAGGCCCTGGCAGACCGTAATCTGGACAGTTGTTTCATAAAACAGGTCCTGAAGGATTTTCTGGATTCGGGACCAGGATACGGAGTCTAGATAGGTTTGTGCGATACTAAATGTTTGTAATTGTAATTCGTTTACAACGTCGCACAAGGATCTGAATGTTTCTATTACGGTCTGGAAATTGATTGATCTGGTGGAATGTTCGATGATTGGAAGCTGGATTTGGAATTCGTTTCCGATTTGTATGACTTTGGCTTTGGTAAGAACGTGATTTTTGTTTGGAAGGAATTTTTCAGCGTTCGCTAGATCTTTGGCGCCCGTGTCATAGGGGTGCCCAGATTGCGTGACGAAGACAACTACATTGTCTCGTCGCGTTGATAATGCGTCACGGCTGAAATTAAATAGAGGTTCGCGTCGGAAAAATTCATTTGGAGCAGGAGTATAGAGGTCGGTGCTGTCGCTGGCGACTTGCGGAGGTGGTGCTGTGTTGGTACGGAAAGACGTGCCTGGAGTCGGTAATTCAGGTTCTGATGTTACCGGAGTAGGAGGAGGCGCTAGTGTGGTATACTTTTTACGGGTTTCCGGAGGCACATCGAAGATGTCGTCCTCCGAGTTTTCTGAATACGAGAGCGGAAAAATTTGAGCGGGATTCCGCGACAATGCGTCCGCATTAAGGTTCGTTTTTCCACTTTTATAGACCATCTCGTAGTCAAATTCCGCTAACTTAAGCCTCCACCGTACGAGTCTACTTGACGGGTCCTTGACCGAATTCATCCACACTAACGGTCGATGGTCGGTAACGAGTTTGAATTGATTACCGTATATGTATGGACGAAAGTAATGGACGGCGTAGACAATCGCCAGACACTCCTTCTCGATCGTGGAGTAGTTTTTCTCCGCAGCGTTTAACAGTCGCGACGTGTACGCGATTGGCAAGTCGCGGCCTATTGGTCCTTGACTCAAGATAGCACCAATAGCTTCGGCGGACGCGTCGGTCGTTATCACGAATGGTTGTTTGAAGTTGGGGTACTGCAAGATAGGCGCTTCGCATAGGCAATCTCGGAGTTTGACGAATGAATTCTCTTGCTCGTTACGCCATACAAAGGGCGCGTCTTTTTTTAACAAATTTGTAAGTGGCTTAGCAATATTAGAAAAATTTGCGATGAACCGCCTGTAGTATCCCGCGAGCCCGAGGAATTGTTTGATCTGTTTCGCGTTGCGCGGGCGCGGAAAATTTTTGACGGCGCTAATTTTCGCAGGGTCAGGTTTTACACCGTGCTCACTGATAATATGACCCAAATAGCTTACTTCTCTCCTCAAGAATTCGCACTTATCCGGCTGCAATACTAAATTAGCTTCTTTGAGCCGTTGAGTTAATTTATCGAATTTAAGTCGATGTTCTTGAAGAGAGCTAGCGTAGATAACAATGTCGTCCAAATAGACGAAAATTTCGTTCCCCTGGAGACCGGACAGGACATTGTCCATAAGTCGTTGGAACGTCGCTGGCGCATTTTTTAATCCGAATGGCATTCTTTTAAATTCATAATGCCCGTGAGGCGTCGAAAAAGCGGTTTTGGGAGCATCGGCGGGCTCCATTGGGATCTGGTGAAATCCGCTCGCGAGATCGAATGTACTAAAATACTTCGCGCTCCCGAGCTGATCAAGTATCTCGGTAATGCAAGGGAGGGGATAGGCATCGGCGACAGATTTCTCATTGAGTGCGCGGTAGTCGATGACGACGCGCCATTGCTTGTTGCCCAAGGAGTCCGGTTTCTTTGGGACAACCCACAATGGCGAATTATATGGTGATTTTGACGGAGAGATGACACCATTTTGTAAAAATTTGTCGACTTGTCGTCGAATCTCCTCCTTATGAGCTGGTGGGAACCGGTATTGTTTCACATTGACGGGGCGGTCGTCGACGGTTGGAATCTTGTGCGTGGTTGCTGACGTATGCCCTAATTTATCCCCCTCAATGTGAAAAAGCTCCTGCGTGCTTTGAACGAGACGGACGACGTGCTCTCTTTCCTCTGCGTTGAGGTGGTCGAGACGGAGGAGACTAAGAAGTCGATCTAGACGAGATTTCGAAGGATTGGCGGATTTCGATGTTTGTTTTAACGGCGCCTGTTGTACATTATTTTTAACCGCCTGAGCATAAGAGATCTGTTGAACATTCGCGATTTTGCAACGCGAAGGAGGAGTTTCGATTGTCGAGTATGGTGTCTGACTCGAGAAAGAAATAGAAGTTTTCCCTTTTTGGGATGAGCCGATCGATACGGCGGATACGTTAGATTTAGTAGATTTAGAAAAAACCGGATAGAGCGACGGACTATCCTCCTCGTGGAGGGGAGTCATGATTTGCGCGGGCTCGAGTATGATCTCTGGTAACGCGATTTCGACGGCGCGGTCGGATGAATTAATTATTCGAGTTACCGCTTTGCCCCGAATTACTCTGACGAGAGCGTTTCCGAAAAATATGCCCGGCGCAAGATCGATACGAGGAATTATACCTTCCGCGAGATTCGAATTAACTACGCGGACCTTGATACCGATATTTGATCTCGGCGGAATGGAGATACGGTCTCCTGACTTCGGAGAAGCTGCTTTGTCTTGCGTTCGAAGCTTCGATTTCGTTGTTGCATCGCGTTTCAGCGGAGGCGATGATTTACGCGGCGGGCGCGGCGGCGGAGGGGGAATAGATTCCGTGCGCGGCGCTTGTTTACGTTTCGGCGATAGGAGAGGCTTTATTTTCGACTCCGGTGACGGTTCCTCGAGTGCTTCGATATCGTCTTCGAAAGGAATTCTCTTACCATTCCATTTGATTATTTTATTTGGAAAAGAGATTTCTGCGTCCATACAGAACCCGGAGCCGAGGATCCCGCTTGGTTTAAGGGGAAAATCATCCTCGACCACATTAAAAGGAACGACGCGACCGAAAATGACAAGATTCACCGTCCCTAAGGTTGCGGTTTTGCCATCGGTTACCCCTGTTATTATTACGATCTCGGACTTATCGATTCGCGCGGATGCTTTTAGAGCCGAACGTTTTATAATATTTATTTCCGCCCCAGTGTCCACCATGAAGCGAGTTGGTGAAATTAGAAGATCGGATTTTAAAATTACATTTGGCGTGCTAGTTTTTCCGGTTATGTTTATCGCGGCGTTTCGTCGATTTCCGCGTTGGAGTTGTTCGCGGCGAGAGGACGGACTTGGTGCGCGGCCTCGCCACCTGTCTCGCGGCGGGTGCGGAGGCCATTGTCGTTTCCCGAATTTTTATTTACCGCGTTGTTGTACTGTCTTTTGCGGCACTCGCCTATTTCGTGCCCCGGGGTCTTGCAATAGCGACAAAATTTGGGCGCGTCCCTGGCTACGATTTGTCTCGGTTGTTCGTACGCGGGGCCTCGAGTAGGAGGCGGTACGTCCCTGGATCGCAAGTATTCCTGCGGTCGGTACGGCGATGGCGGTCTGAGCCGACACTCGGTCGCGTAATGTCCGATATTATTGCATTTTCGGCAAATAATTTCGGCTGGTTTTTCGCGCGATTCTGGTCGCGCGGCACGCGATCTACCTAGTCGGTTGCAATCACGTTCGTGCATTTGATAGAGCTCCCGCGCTCGAGCGAACGTTTCTCGCAATGTACCGAATGAATTTACAGTCATTTGCATTCGAATTTCCGGAATGAGACCGTCTTTAAAACATTGTAGGGTGAGCGCGTCTACGTCATCGAGCGATTCCGGTGTGTCTCGTCGAGCAAGCCTTTCGCAATCAATTATGGCGGTTCTAAGATCTTTTACTCGACCGATATAATCTAGAATGTGCTCGTTCGCGCGCATGAATATATTTGCAAGTTCACCCCGATAATGATGAGCTGATTTTACGGAGCAAAAAGTGCTGCGAAGAACGTCCGTTAATTCGAGTATTGTGTAACACGGCTCGTCTTCTAGCGCGACGTAGGCACGACCCTTGAGTTTTCCCTTAAGCAGGCGTGTGAAAGTTCGCTCGCACCCATTAGGGATAAGCTCATAAGCGCGTTTACACGCTCGGGTAAACTGAAGAATAGGAATGTTCTGACCATCGAATGTCGGCACGGCTTCGAGGGCCTGCTTAAGCGATAGCTCGTCGTGTTGCGAACTATTTGTATTGAAATCAGAGCTCGAATTATGTGCGGAAAGCGGATTTCCCCGAGGAATATCCAGCGAAACGGTATCGTCGCGCGTTAAATCAGGCGTTCTGCGAATAGATTCTAATTCACGGCGTAAAATTTCTATTTGCTGGAGCAACGCGGCATTACTCGGATCGGTCGCTTTCGTATTTTTCGCGGAAGTATTTTGTTGCGCGGTACTAGGAAGAGGCTCGGCGATAGCGTCTTGGAAATCAAGCGTTCTGCTAGTGCGTTTTTCGCGTTCAGAATCGGCCATCGCGGCGGCTCGCTGTGTCTGCTGGCGCGTTTTTGTCGGAGTCCGGGTTGCCATATCTAGTTTCGCGGTTCCTTTCGGCAGAATTTCCGGAGGAAACGCGTGGCTATCCCACCGCTGTCACCAAAAATAACTTTCGTGTCACGTCCCGAGGTGCGGTTGCGCTCGCAACGGTGGCACAAAGTCGTAACCGTTCCCGAAAATAACGCGAATTGCGTCCGGACCGGGTTCGTTGGCGTTTCGGACTCGATAAAACGGTAATTAACACTAAACTTACCTTGCGAAGGCTTGATTCCGCTGTCTGATTTCTCTTTCTAGGTACCTGGAGCGCCTTGGATCCGCAACCGGGATGGCGGCGGCGTACGGCTGGAACGGAGGTACGGGTCGTGCGGCGAAGGAAACCTCCTTCACAGGAACCAGGACTCGAACGCAGGAAATTGAATATTCTGGTGCATCACCCACGTATTCCCGAGCGAGACGACGAATAAACTCTCTCCTCCCCGCGCGTCGTGTACGCTTTGTCGGAGGTGCAAGGCTCGTCGAGAATACTTGAACTTCGGTCGAGTACGGCGCGGCTAAGCGTTGGTTCGCTCTAGCTTACCGGGATCAACCTGGGCGCAAGATATTCTGTATACGGTAGAAGTGAGGATGGAGCAACTAAGCGCTGGTTCGCTCTAGTCGTCGAGCCTCAAGACTATCGCAGATGAGATATAGAAATAGAATAATCGCGAGCGTACCCGTGGAGTAGAATTAAGGAATTGTATTTGAACTCGAATAAAGATACTTTGAATCTGGTAAAAATAAACTATATTCTATGATTTCACTATACTAGATACACTTGACTAAATTCTAAGTTACTGACTAGCGATTACAATGAGAGTTAGAAATAGTATAAAGTATCGAATGGACTCCGCTATGGGAGTATGGATAGAGACGAATGCATTAGAGCTAATTGCTCGTTGCGAATGAGCCTATTGCTCGGATCGGAAGTGCATCGTTCGGATGCTGGATTAGAACTCCTCGGTTCGGAGATGAGTTAGCAACTCTCCAGTTCGGAGATGAGATGAGAACTCTCCCGTTCGGAGATGAGATACGAACTCTCCAGTTCGGAGATGAGATACCAACTCTCCCGTTCGGAGGTGAGATTGGAACTGACTCTCGGATCTCGCGTCCGCGACCTCCTCGGGTCGCGCGGCGCGCGAGTCGCTGGGCCCTCGCGGTGGGGCGGACGGTCGGAGTAGGGCGGCCGCTCGGCCCTCGTGGTGGGGCGGCCGTTCGGAGTGGGGCGCGGCCCGCGTTAAGCGTGAGCCGCGAGCGTCGAGTGTGCGCGCGAGTGCACGGAACATAGCCGTGCATGAATGAAATATATACATATATTTACTTAAATCTAGGTGTGTGTTGGTGTGTATGTACATATATGAGTAGTGTGCTTATTCTAATCCCACATGTACGAGAAGTACGTATAGGGCTTCGTGATCGCTGGGGATTCGACCCAGTATGAGTCGGAGAGCTCCTCGCCCTCGTAATGCGGGGTGAAGTCCTCCCCCTCGTGTGTGGAGATCGCGCGTGGGCGCGGCATGCTGCATCCTTCTTCCCTCTCGTACCTTTGTCTCCTTCTGTAAGGACGGCGAGTCGGCGGGTGGCCCGTGTGCAGGGGCTCCGGATACGGATGCTGGGGATGATGAGGTGGACGCCGGAGGGTGGCAGGCGGTACGCCTGACGTTACACCACCCCCCTTGGAAAAAGAATCTCGGCCATGCCGAGATCTCTTGTCTGTTGGGTAGATTTCGGGATGCTGGATCCTTCTCTTGGTCCTGTCGGCTGGATGCTGCGGAATCTGAGGTTTTTCGCCTGGTTGATCCTGGCGATAACGTTTGAAGTTTGGACCGTGGCTGCGGGCTTCCTTCGGATTGCAGGCACTTTCGTCGCTTTCACTTTCAGCGTTCGTTTGAATGTCACTGCTCTCACTGACTTCATTTTCAGTTTTTCGCACTTTTCTTTCACTAGCATCCATACTCTGCATACTATGCATTCGCTTACAAATTTTGATTTTGTTCGTATGAACAATTTTATGGCGCCCTTTTACATTCAGCTTAACATTACAGTTGCCCAAAATTTCGAGGATACGGTACGGTCCAGAATACTGTGCCTGGAACTTATGTTTGTTCGGCTCTTTTAAAAGATAGACCCATTGGCCTACCTCGAAGTTTTGGACATTGAGATTTCGGTCATAATAATATTTAGAACGGCGTTTCGCATTGTCTAGATTGGCTTTAGCCAAATCCTGAGATTTCGAGATTTTCTCCTGAAGTTGTATAAGATAATCGCTATAAGTTTCGTTATCAGAGCTGTCCTGAAAAGGAGTGGCTGACGGTGTCCTAGCTATCCTGCCGAACACTAGTTCGTGTGGGGTGTATAATGTACCCTCGTGCACACTGGTGTTGTATGAAAACATTGCGTACGGTAACCAATTCACCCAATCGTTACTCGACTCTATGTAATGCTTCAGATATTCGGCCAGGATGTGGTGAGATCGTTCAACGGACCCGTTTGTCTGTGGATGGAACGCAGTGGACTTGTATTGCTTAATACGGAATTTGATTGCTATGGCTTTAATCAAGCTATTTATAAAGTTCGAACCTTGGTCCGTGAGTATGCCTTTCGGGCATCCGAACTTACAAATGAATTCTTTTATTAGAGCATCGGCAATGTCTACTGCGGTGGTGGTTTTGAGAGGAACTGCGACTGAGTATTTAGTGAGGAGATCTTGGATCGTGAGGATACTTGTATAACCGTCGGAAGTTTCGGGAAGAGGACCCATTACGTCCATTGAAATCTTATCGAATGCCCTGCCAGGGGTGTCGGTTAAAGTGAGAGGCTGTCTGGTCTTTACCCGGACCAGTTTCTCTGTCTGACAACTTTTACATTTGCCAATATATTCTTGTATTTGTGTTTTCATGTTTGGCCAAAAGTATTGTTGTCTGATGCGAGAATAAGTTTTATTAACCCCTTTGTGACCTCCCACAGGGGAGTCGTGGTTTTCTCTTATTATTTTCAGTCGCTCTTCGACCGAAGGGGTTTTAATGAGGCCCTGGCAGACCGTAATCTGGACAGTTGTTTCATAAAACAGGTCCTGAAGGATTTTCTGGATTCGGGACCAGGATACGGAGTCTAGATAGGTTTGTGCGATACTAAATGTTTGTAATTGTAATTCGTTTACAACGTCGCACAAGGATCTGAATGTTTCTATTACGGTCTGGAAATTGATTGATCTGGTGGAATGTTCGATGATTGGAAGCTGGATTTGGAATTCGTTTCCGATTTGTATGACTTTGGCTTTGGTAAGAACGTGATTTTTGTTTGGAAGGAATTTTTCAGCGTTCGCTAGATCTTTGGCGCCCGTGTCATAGGGGTGCCCAGATTGCGTGACGAAGACAACTACATTGTCTCGTCGCGTTGATAATGCGTCACGGCTGAAATTAAATAGAGGTTCGCGTCGGAAAAATTCATTTGGAGCAGGAGTATAGAGGTCGGTGCTGTCGCTGGCGACTTGCGGAGGTGGTGCTGTGTTGGTACGGAAAGACGTGCCTGGAGTCGGTAATTCAGGTTCTGATGTTACCGGAGTAGGAGGAGGCGCTAGTGTGGTATACTTTTTACGGGTTTCCGGAGGCACATCGAAGATGTCGTCCTCCGAGTTTTCTGAATACGAGAGCGGAAAAATTTGAGCGGGATTCCGCGACAATGCGTCCGCATTAAGGTTCGTTTTTCCACTTTTATAGACCATCTCGTAGTCAAATTCCGCTAACTTAAGCCTCCACCGTACGAGTCTACTTGACGGGTCCTTGACCGAATTCATCCACACTAACGGTCGATGGTCGGTAACGAGTTTGAATTGATTACCGTATATGTATGGACGAAAGTAATGGACGGCGTAGACAATCGCCAGACACTCCTTCTCGATCGTGGAGTAGTTTTTCTCCGCAGCGTTTAACAGTCGCGACGTGTACGCGATTGGCAAGTCGCGGCCTATTGGTCCTTGACTCAAGATAGCACCAATAGCTTCGGCGGACGCGTCGGTCGTTATCACGAATGGTTGTTTGAAGTTGGGGTACTGCAAGATAGGCGCTTCGCATAGGCAATCTCGGAGTTTGACGAATGAATTCTCTTGCTCGTTACGCCATACAAAGGGCGCGTCTTTTTTTAACAAATTTGTAAGTGGCTTAGCAATATTAGAAAAATTTGCGATGAACCGCCTGTAGTATCCCGCGAGCCCGAGGAATTGTTTGATCTGTTTCGCGTTGCGCGGGCGCGGAAAGTTTTTGACAGCGCTAATTTTCGCAGGGTCAGGTTTTACACCGTGCTCACTGATAATATGACCCAAATAGCTTACTTCTCTCCTCAAGAATTCGCACTTATCCGGCTGCAATACTAAATTAGCTTCTTTGAGCCGTTGAGTTAATTTCTCGAATTTAAGTCGATGTTCTTGAAGAGAGCTAGCGTAGATAACAATGTCGTCCAAATAGACGAAAATTTCGTTCCCCTGGAGACCGGACAGGACATTGTCCATAAGTCGTTGGAACGTCGCTGGCGCATTTTTTAATCCGAATGGCATTCTTTTAAATTCATAATGCCCGTGAGGCGTCGAAAAAGCGGTTTTGGGAGCATCGGCGGGCTCCATTGGGATCTGGTGAAATCCGCTCGCGAGATCGAATGTACTAAAATACTTCGCGCTCCCGAGCTGATCAAGTATCTCGGTAATGCAAGGGAGGGGATAGGCATCGGCGACAGATTTCTCATTGAGTGCGCGGTAGTCGATGACGACGCGCCATTGCTTGTTGCCCAAGGAGTCCGGTTTCTTTGGGACAACCCACAATGGCGAATTATATGGTGATTTTGACGGAGAGATGACACCATTTTGTAAAAATTTGTCGACTTGTCGTCGAATCTCCTCCTTATGAGCTGGTGGGAAACGGTATTGTTTCACATTGACGGGGCGGTCGTCGACGGTTGGAATCTTGTGCGTGGTTGCTGACGTATGCCCTAATTTATCCCCCTCAATGTGAAAAAGCTCCTGCGTGCTTTGAACGAGACGGACGACGTGCTCTCTTTCCTCTGCGTTGAGGTGGTCGAGACGGAGGAGACTAAGAATTCGATCTAAGCGAGATTTCGAAAGGTTGGCGGATTTCGATGTTGGTTTTAACGGCGCCTGTTGTACATTATTTTTAACCGCCTGAGCATAAGAGATCTGTTGAACATTCGCGATTTTGCAACGCGAAGGAGGAGTTTCGATTGTCGAGTATGGTGTCTGACTCGAGAAAGAAATAGAAGTTTTCCCTTTTTGGGATGAGCCGATCGGTACGGCGGATACGTTAGATTTAGTAGATTTAGAAAAAACCGGATAGAGCGACGGACTATCCTCCTCGTGGAGGGGAGTCATGATTTGCGCGGGCTCGAGTATGATCTCTGGTAACGCGATTTCGACGGCGCGGTCGGATGAATTAATTATTCGAGTTACCGCTTTGCCCCGAATTACTCTGACGAGAGCGTTTCCGAAAAATATGCCCGGCGCAAGATCGATACGAGGAATTATACCTTTCGCGAGATTCGAATTAACTACGCGGACCTTGATACCGATATTTGATCTCGGCGGAATGGAGATACGGTCTCCTGACTTCGGAGAAGCTGCTTTGTCTTGCGTTCGAAGCTTCGATTTCGTTGTTGCATCGCGTTTCAGCGGAGGCGATGATTTACGCGGCGGGCGCGGCGGCGGAGGGGGAATAGATTCCGTGCGCGGCGCTTGTTTACGTTTCGGCGATAGGAGAGGCTTTATTTTCGACTCCGGTGACGGTTCCTCGAGTGCTTCGATATCGTCTTCGAAAGGAATTCTCTTACCATTCCATTTGATTATTTTATTTGGAAAAGAGATTTCTGCGTCCATACAGAACCCGGAGCCGAGGATCCCGCTTGGTTTAAGGGGAAAATCATCCTCGACCACATTAAAAGGAACGACGCGACCGAAAATGACAAGATTCACCGTCCCTAAGGTTGCGGTTTTGCCATCGGTTACCCCTGTTATTATGACGATCTCGGACTTATCGATTCGCGCGGATGCTTTTAGAGCCGAACGTTTTATAATATTTATTTCCGCCCCAGTGTCCACCATGAAGCGAGTTGGTGAAATTAGAAGATCGGACTTTAAAATTACGTTTGGCGTGCTAGTTTTTCCGGTTATGTTTATCGCGGCGTTTCGTCGATTTCCGCGTTGGAGTTGTTCGCGGCGAGAGGACGGACTTGGTGCGCGGCCTCGCCACCTGTCTCGCGGCGGGTGCGGAGGCCATTGTCGTTTCCCGAATTTTTATTTACCGCGTTGTTGTACTGTCTTTTGCGGCACTCGCCTATTTCGTGCCCCGGGGTCTTGCAATAGCGACAAAATTTGGGCGCGTCCCTGGCTACGATTTGTCTCGGTTGTTCGTACGCGGGGCCTCGAGTAGGAGGCGGTACGTCCCTGGATCGCAAGTATTCCTGCGGTCGGTACGGCGATGGCGGTCTGAGCCGACACTCGGTCGCGTAATGTCCGATATTATTGCATTTTCGGCAAATAATTTCGGCTGGTTTTTCGCGCGATTCTGGTCGCGCGGCACGCGATCTACCTAGTCGGTTGCAATCACGTTCGTGCATTTGATAGAGCTCCCGCGCTCGAGCGAACGTTTCTCGCAATGTACCGAATGAATTTACAGTCATTTGCATTCGAATTTCCGGAATGAGACCGTCTTTAAAACATTGTAGGGTGAGCGCGTCTACGTCATCGAGCGATTCCGGTGTGTCTCGTCGAGCAAGCCTTTCGCAATCAATTATGGCGGTTCTAAGATCTTTTACTCGACCGATATAATCTAGAATGTGCTCGTTCGCGCGCATGAATATATTTGCAAGTTCACCCCGATAATGATGAGCTGATTTTACGGAGCAAAAAGTGCTGCGAAGAACGTCCGTTAATTCGAGTATTGTGTAACACGGCTCGTCTTCTAGCGCGGCGTAGGCACGACCCTTGAGTTTTCCCTTAAGCAGGCGTGTGAAAGTTCGCTCGCACCCATTAGGGATAAGCTCATAAGCGCGTTTACACGCTCGGGTAAACTGAAGAATAGGAATGTTCTGACCATCGAATGTCGGCACGGCTTCGAGGGCCTGCTTAAGCGATAGCTCGTCGTGTTGCGAACTATTTGTATTGAAATCAGAGCTCGAATTATGTGCGGAAAGCGGATTTCCCCGAGGAATATCCAGCGAAACGGTATCGTCGCGCGTTAAATCAGGCGTTCTGCGAATAGATTCTAATTCACGGCGTAAAATTTCTATTTGCTGGAGCAACGCGGCATTACTCGGATCGGTCGCTTTCGTATTTTTCGCGGAAGTATTTTGTTGCGCGGTACTAGGAAGAGGCTCGGCGATAGCGTCTTGGAAATCAAGCGTTCTGCTAGTGCGTTTTTCGCGTTCAGAATCGGCCATCGCGGCGGCTCGCTGTGTCTGCTGGCGCGTTTTTGTCGGAGTCCGGGTTGCCATATCTAGTTTCGCGGTTCCTTTCGGCAGAATTTCCGGAGGAAACGCGTGGCTATCCCACCGCTGTCACCAAAAATAACTTTCGTGTCACGTCCCGAGGTGCGGTTGCGCTCGCAACGGTGGCACAAAGTCGTAACCGTTCCCGAAAATAACGCGAATTGCGTCCGGACCGGGTTCGTTGGCGTTTCGGACTCGATAAAACGGTAATTAACACTAAACTTACCTTGCGAAGGCTTGATTCCGCTGTCTGATTTCTCTTTCTAGGTACCTGGAGCGCCTTGGATCCGCAACCGGGATGGCGGCGGCGTACGGCTGGAACGGAGGTACGGGTCGTGCGGCGAAGGAAACCTCCTTCACAGGAACCAGGACTCGAACGCAGGAAATTGAATATTCTGGTGCATCACCCACGTATTCCCGAGCGAGACGACGAATAAACTCTCTCCTCCCCGCGCGTCGTGTACGCTTTGTCGGAGGTGCAAGGCTCGTCGAGAATACTTGAACTTCGGTCGAGTACGGCGCGGCTAAGCGTTGGTTCGCTCTAGCTTACCGGGATCAACCTGGGCGCAAGATATTCTGTATACGGTAGAAGTGAGGATGGAGCAACTAAGCGCTGGTTCGCTCTAGTCGTCGAGCCTCAAGACTATCGCAGATGAGATATAGAAATAGAATAATCGCGAGCGTACCCGTGGAGTAGAATTAAGGAATTGTATTTGAACTCGAATAAAGATACTTTGAATCTGGTAAAAATAAACTATATTCTATGATTTCACTATACTAGATACACTTGACTAAATTCTAAGTTACTGACTAGCGATTACAATGAGAGTTAGAAATAGTATAAAGTATCGAATGGACTCCGCTATGGGAGTATGGATAGAGACGAATGCATTAGAGCTAATTGCTCGTTGCGAATGAGCCTATTGCTCGGATCGGAAGTGCATCGTTCGGATGCTGGATTAGAACTCCTCGGTTCGGAGATGAGTTAGCAACTCTCCAGTTCGGAGATGAGATGAGAACTCTCCCGTTCGGAGATGAGATACGAACTCTCCAGTTCGGAGATGAGATACCAACTCTCCCGTTCGGAGGTGAGATTGGAACTGACTCTCGGATCTCGCGTCCGCGACCTCCTCGGGTCGCGCGGCGCGCGAGTCGCTGGGCCCTCGCGGTGGGGCGGACGGTCGGAGTAGGGCGGCCGCTCGGCCCTCGTGGTGGGGCGGCCGTTCGGAGTGGGGCGCGGCCCGCGTTAAGCGTGAGCCGCGAGCGTCGAGTGTGCGCGCGAGTGCACGGAACATAGCCGTGCATGAATGAAATATATACATATATTTACTTAAATCTAGGTGTGTGTTGGTGTGTATGTACATATATGAGTAGTGTGCTTATTCTAATCCCACATGTACGAGAAGTACGTATAGGGCTTCGTGATCGCTGGGGATTCGACCCAGTATGAGTCGGAGAGCTCCTCGCCCTCGTAATGCGGGGTGAAGTCCTCCCCCTCGTGTGTGGAGATCGCGCGTGGGCGCGGCATGCTGCATCCTTCTTCCCTCTCGTACCTTTGTCTCCTTCTGTAAGGACGGCGAGTCGGCGGGTGGCCCGTGTGCAGGGGCTCCGGATACGGATGCTGGGGATGATGAGGTGGACGCCGGAGGGTGGCAGGCGGTACGCCTGACGTTACAGTATCGTAGCAATAGAGTTCTTATGATTCTTAAAACGCGATATCGCATCTCATTTCTATGTTTCATGTTAAGGTATAATATGATATGCGAAGTGTTATGTGTCCGTCGTCTACACTTCAAATGAATGTAAATGCGACACTTTCTTGCAAGGAAATAGCGTTTGCAGATGTCTACGTATCGTAGCATTGGATTTCTGATGCTTCTTAAAACGCGATATCGCATCTCATTTCTATGTTTCATGGTAAGGTATAATATGATTTGTGAAGTGTTATGTATTCCTCGTCTACACTTCAAATGAATGTAAATGCGACACTTCTTTGCAAGGAAATAGCGTTTGCAGATGTCTACGTATTGTTGCAATAGAGTTCTTATGATTCTTAAAACGCGATATCGCATCTCATTTCTATGTTTCATGGTAAGGTATAATATGATTTGCGGAGTGTTATGTATTCCTCGTCTACACTTCAAATGAATGTAAATGCGACACTTCCTTGCAAGGAAATAGCGTTTGCAGATGTCTATGTATCGTAGCAATAGTGTTCTTATGATTCTTAAAACGCGATATCGCATCTCATTTCTATGTTTCATGGTAAGATATAATATGATTTGCGAAGTATTATGTATTCCTCGTCTACACATCAAATGAATGTAAATGCGACACTTCCTTGCAAGGAAATAGCGTTTGCAGATGTCTACGTATCGTAGCAGTAGAGTTCTTATGATTCTTAAAACGCGATATCGCATCTCATTTCTATGTTTCATGCTAAGATATAATATGATTTGCGAACTGTTGTGTATTCCTCGTCTACACTTCAAATGAATGTAAATGCGACACTTCCTTGCAAGGAAATAGCGTTTGCAGATGTCTACGTATCGAAGCAATAGAGTTCAAATGCTTCTTAAAACGAGATATTGCATTTCATATCTATGTTTCATGATAAGATATATTATTCATTGCGAAGTGTTATGCATTCCTCGTCTACGATTAAAATGAATGAAATGCGACACTTCCTTGCAAGGAAATAGCGTTTGCAGATGTCTACGTATCGTAGCAATAGAGTTCTTATGATTCTTAAAACGCGATATCGCATCTCATTTCTATGTTTCATGGTAAGGTATAATATGATTTGCGAAGTGTTATGTATCCGTCGTCTACACTTCAAATGAATGTAAATGCGACACTTTCTCGCAAGGAACTAGCGTTTGCAGATGTCTACGTATCTTAGCAGTAGAGTTCTTATGATTCTTAAAACGCGATATCGCATCACATTTCTATGTTTCATGGTAGGATATAATATGATTTGCGGAGTGTTATGTATTCCTCGTCTACACTTCAAATGAATGTGAATGCCACACTTCCTCGCTAGGAAATAGCGTTTGCAGATGTCTACGTATCGAAACAATAGAGTTCTTATGATTCTTAAAACGCGATATCGCATCCCATTTCTATGTTTCATGGTAAGGTATAATATGATATGCGAAGTGTTATGTATCCGTCGTCTACACTTCAAATGAATGTAAATGCGACACTTTCTTGCAAGGAAATAGCGTTTGCAGATGTCTACGTATCGTAGCATTGGATTTCTGATGCTTCTTAAAACGCGATATCGCATCTCATTTCTATGTTTCATGGTAAGATATAATATGAATTGCGAAGTGTTATGTATTCCTCGTCTACACTTCAAATGAATGTAAATGCGACACTTCTTTGCAAGGAAATAGCGTTTGCAGATGTCTACGTATTGTTGCAATAGAGTTCTTATGATTCTTAAAACGCGATATCGCATCTCATTTCTATGTTTCATGGTAAGGTATAATATGATTTGCGGAGTGTTATGTATTCCTCGTCTACACTTCAAATGAATGTAAATGCGACACTTCCTTGCTAGGAAATAGCGTTCGCAGATGTCTACGTATCGTAGCAATAGTGTTCTTATGATTCTTAAAACGCGATATCGCATCTCATTTCTATGTTTCATGGTAAGATATTATATGATTTGCGAACTGTTATGTATTCCTCGTCTACACTTCAAATGAATGTAAATGCGACACTTCTTTGCAAGGAAATAGCGTTTGCAGATGTCTACGTATCGAAGCAATAGAGTTCTAATGCTTCTTTAAACGCGATATCGCATCTCATTTCTATGTTTCATGGTAAGGTATAATATGAGTTGCGAAGTGTTATGTATTCCTCGTCTACACTTCAAATGAATGTAAATGCGACACTTTCTTGCAAGGAAATAGCGTTTGCCGATGTCTACGTATCGTAGCAATGGATTTCTGATGCTTCTTAAAACGCGATATCGCATCTCATTTCTATGTTTCATGGTAAGATATAATATGATTTGCGAAGTGTTATGTATTCCTCGTCTACACTACAAATGAATGTGAATGCGACACTTCCTCGCTAGGAAATAGCGTTAGCAGATGTCTGCGTATCGTAGCAGTAGAGTTCTAATGCTTCTTAAAACGCGATATCGCATCTCATTTCTATGTTTCATGGTAAGATAGAATATGATTTGCGAAGTGTTATGTATTCCTCGTCTACACATCAAATGAATTTAAATGCGACACTTCCTTGCAAGGAAATAGCGTTTGCAGATGTCTACGTATCGTAGCAATAGAGTTCTTATGATTCTTAAAACGCGATATCGCATCTCATTCCTATGTTTCATGGTAAGGTATAATATGATATGCGAAGTGTTATGTATCCGTCGTCTACACTTCAAATGAATGTAAATGCGACACTTTCTTGCAAGGAAATAGCGTTTGCAGATGTCTACGTATCGTAGCATTGGATTTCTGATGCTTCTTAAAACGCGATATCGCATCTCATTTCTATGTTTCATGGTAAGATATAATATGATTTGCGAAGTGTTATGTATTCCTCGTCTACACTTCAAATGAATGTAAATGCGACACATCTTTGCAAGGAAATAGCGTTTGCAGATGTCTACGTATCGTTGCAATAGAGTTCTTATGATTCTTAAAACGCGATATCGCATCTCATTTCTATGTTTCATGGTAAGGTATAATATGATTTGCGGAGTGTTATGTATTCCTCGTCTACACTTCAAATGAATGTAAATGCGACACTTCCTTGCAAGGAAATAGCGTTTGCAGATGTCTACGTATCGTAGCAATAGAGTTCTTATGATTCTTAAAACGCGATATCGCATCTCATTTCTATGTTTCATGGTAAGGTATAATATGATATGCGAAGTGTTATGTATCCGTCGTCTACACTTCAAATGAATGTAAATGCGACACTTTCTTGCAAGGAAATAGCGTTTGCAGATGTCTACGTATCGTAGCATTGGATTTCTGATGCTTCTTAAAACGCGATATCGCATCTCATTTCTATGTTTCATGGTAAGATATAATATGAATTGCGAAGTGTTATGTATTCCTCGTCTACACTTCAAATGAATGTAAATGCGACACTTCCTTGCAAGGAAATAGCGTTTGCAGATGTCTACGTATCGTAGCAATAGTGTTCTTATGATTCTTAAAACGCGATATCGCATCACATTTCTATGTTTCATGGTAAGATATAATATGATTTGCGAAGTGTTATGTATTCCTCGTCTACACATCAAATGAATGTAAATGCGACACTTCCTTGCAAGGAAATAGGGTTTGCAGATGTCTACGTATCGTAGCAATAGAGTTCTTATGATTCTCAAAACGCGATATCGCATCTCATTTCTATGTTTCATGGTAAGGTATAATATGATATGCGAAGTGTTATGTATCCGTCGTCTACACTTGAAATGAATGTAAATGCGACACTTTCTTGCAAGGAAATAGCGTTTGCAGATGTCTACGTATCGTAGCAATAGAGTTCTTATGATTCTTAAAACGCGATATCGCATCTCATTTCTATGTTTCATGGTAAGGTATAATATGACATGCGAAGTGTTATGTATCCGTCGTCTACACTTCAAATGAATGTAAATGCGACACTTTCTTGCAAGGAAATAGCGTTTGCAGATGTCTACGTATCGTAGCATTGGATTTCTGATGCTTCTTAAAACGCGATATCGCATCTCATTTCTATGTTTCATGGTAAGATATAATATGAATTGCGAAGTGTTGTGTATTCCTCGTCTACACTTCAAATGAATGTAAATGCGACACTTCTTTGCAAGGAAATAGCGTTTGCAGATGTCTACGTATTGTTACAATAGAGTTCTTATGATTCTTAAAACGCGATATCGCATCTCATTTCTATGATTCATGGTAAGATATAATATGATTTGCGAAGTATCATGTATTCCTCGTCTACACTTCAAATGAATGTAAATGCGACACTTCCTTGCTAGGAAATAGCGATTGCAGATGTCTACGTATCGTAGCAATAGAGTTCATATGATTCTTAAAACGCGATATCGCATCTCATTTCTATGTTTCATGGTAAGATATAACATGATTTGCGAAGTGTTATGTATTCCTCGTCTACACTTCAAATGAATGTGAATGCGATACTTCCTCGCTAGGAAATAGCGTTTGCAGATGTCTATGTAACGTAGCAATAGCTTTCTAATGCTTCTTAAAGCGCGATATCGCATCTCATTTCTATGTTTCATGATAAGATATAATATGATTTGCGAAGTGT
Organism: Xylocopa sonorina; assembly: GCF_050948175.1. Lineage (NCBI taxonomy): Eukaryota > Metazoa > Arthropoda > Insecta > Hymenoptera > Apidae > Xylocopa > Xylocopa sonorina. Next base: position 453,541 of record NW_027490363.1, read on the forward strand.
CATGTATTCCTCGTCTACACATCAAATGAATGTAAATGCGACACCTCCTTGCAAGGAAATAGCGTTTGCAGATGTCTACGTATCGAAGCAATAGAGTTCTTATGATTCTTAAAACGCGATATCGCATCTCATTTCTATGTTTCATGGTAAGGTATAATATGATATGCGAAGTGTTATGTATCCGTCGTCTACACTTCAAATGAATGTAAATGCGACACTTTCTTGCAAGGAAATAGCGTTTGCAGATGTCTACGTATCGTAGCATTGGATTTCTGATGCTTCTTAAAACGCGATATCACATCTCATTTCTATGTTTCATGGTAAGATATAATATGAATTGCGAAGTGTTATGTATTCCTCGTCTACACTTCAAATGAATGTAAATGCGACACTTCCTTGCAAGGAAATAGCGTTTGCAGATGTCTACGTATCGTAGCAATAGTGTTCTTATGATTCTTAAAACGCGATATCGCATCTCATTTCTATGTTTCATGGTAAGATATAATATGATTTGCGAAGTGTTATGTATTCCTCGTCTACACATCAAATGAATGTAAATGCGACACTTCCTTGCAAGGAAATAGGGTTTGCAGATGTCTACGTATCGTAGCAATAGAGTTCTTATGATTCTCAAAACGCGATATCGCATCTCATTTCTATGTTTCATGGTAAGGTATAATATGATATGCGAAGTGTTATGTATCCGTCGTCTACACTTGAAATGAATGTAAATGCGACACTTCCTTGCAAGGAAATAGCGTTTGCAGATGTCTACGTATCGTAGCAATAGAGTTCTTATGATTCTTAAAACGCGATATCGCATCTCATTTCTATGTTTCATGGTAAGGTATAATATGATATGCGAAGTGTTATGTATCCGTCGTCTACACTTCAAATGAATGTAAATGCGACACTTTCTTGCAAGGAAATAGCGTTTGCAGATGTCTACGTATCGGAGCATTGGATTTCTGATGCTTCTTAAAACGCGATATCGCATCTCATTTCTATGTTTCATGGTAAGATATAATATGAATTGCGAAGTGTTGTGTATTCCTCGTCTACACTTCAAATGAATGTAAATGCGACACTTCTTTGCAAGGAAATAGCGTTTGCAGATGTCTACGTATTGTTACAATAGAGTTCTTATGATTCTTAAAACGCGATATCGCATCTCATTTCTATGTTTCATGGTAAGGTATAATATGATTTGCGGAGTGTTATGTATTCCTCGTCTACACATCAAATGAATGTAAATGCGACACTTCCTTGCAAGGAAATAGCGTTTGCAGATGTCTACGTATCGTAGCAATAGTGTTCTTATGATTCTTAAAACGCGATATCGCACCTCATTTCTATGTTTCATGGTAAGATATAATATGATTTGCGAAGTGTCATGCATTCCTCGTCTACGATTCAGATGAATGTAAATGCGACACTTCCTTGCAAGGAAATAGCGTTTGCAGATGTCTACGTATCGTAGCAATAGTGTTCTTATGATTCTTAAAACGCGATATCGCATCTCATTTCTATGTTTCATGGTAAGGTATAATATGATATGCGAAGTGTTATGTATCCGTCGTCTACACTTCAAATGAATGTAAATGCGACACTTCCTTGCAAGGAAATAGCGTTTGCAGATGTCTACGTATCGTAGCAATAGTGTTCTTATGATTCTTAAAACGCGATATCGCATCTCATTTCTATGTTTCATGGTAAGATATAATATGATTTGCGGAGTGCTATGTATTCCTCGTCTACACATCAAATGAATGTAAATGCGACACTTCCTTGCAAGGAAATAGCGTTTGCAGATGTCTACGTATCGTAGCACTGGATTTCTGATGCTTCTTAAAACGCGATATGGCATCTCATTTCTATGTTTCATGGTAAGATATAATATGATTTGCGAATTGTCATGTATTCCTCGTCCACACTTCAAATGAATGTGAATGCGACACTTCCTCGCTAGGAAATAGCGTTTGCAGATGTCTACCTATCGTAGCAGTTGAGTCCTAATGCCTCTTAAAACGCGATATCGCATCTCATTTCTATGTTTCGTGGTAAGATATAATATGATTTGCGAAGTGTTATGTATTCCTCGTCTGCACTTCTAATGAATGTAAATGCGACACTTCTTTGCAAGGAAATAGCGTTTGCAGATGTCTACGTATCGTTGCAATAGTGTTCTAATGCTTCTTAAAACGCGATATCGCATCTCATTTCTATGATTCATGGTAAGATATAATATGATTTGCGAAGTATCATGTATTCCTCGTCTACACTTCAAATGAATGTAAATGCGACACTTCCTTGCTAGGAAATAGCGATTGCAGATGTCTACGTATCGTAGCAATAGAGTTCATATGATTCTTAAAACGCGATATCGCATCTCATTTCTATGTTTCATGGTAAGATATAACATGATTTGCGAAGTGTTATGTATTCCTCGTCTACACTTCAAATGAATGTGAATGCGATACTTCCTCGCTAGGAAATAGCGTTTGCAGATGTCTACGTAACGTAGCAATAGCTTTCTAATGCTTCTTAAAGCGCGATATCGCATCTCATTTCTATGTTTCATGATAAGATATAATATGATTTGCGAAGTGTCATGTATTCCTCGTCTACACATCAAATGAATGTAAATGCGACACCTCCTTGCAAGGAAATAGCGTTTGCAGATGTCTACGTATCGAAGCAATAGAGTTCTTATGATTCTTAAAACGCGATATCGCATCTCATTTCTATGTTTCATGGTAAGGTATAATATGATATGCGAAGTGTTATGTATCCGTCGTCTACACTTCAAATGAATGTAAATGCGACACTTTCTTGCAAGGAAATAGCGTTTGCAGATGTCTACGTATCGTAGCATTGGATTTCTGATGCTTCTTAAAACGCGATATCACATCTCATTTCTATGTTTCATGGTAAGATATAATATGAATTGCGAAGTGTTATGTATTCCTCGTCTACACTTCAAATGAATGTAAATGCGACACTTCCTTGCAAGGAAATAGCGTTTGCAGATGTCTACGTATCGTAGCAATAGTGTTCTTATGATTCTTAAAACGCGATATCGCATCTCATTTCTATGTTTCATGGTAAGATATAATATGATTTGCGAAGTGTTATGTATTCCTCGTCTACACATCAAATGAATGTAAATGCGACACTTCCTTGCAAGGAAATAGGGTTTGCAGATGTCTACGTATCGTAGCAATAGAGTTCGTATGATTCTCAAAACGCGATATCGCATCTCATTTCTATGTTTCATGGTAAGGTATAATATGATATGCGAAGTGTTATGTATCCGTCGTCTACACTTGAAATGAATGTAAATGCGACACTTCCTTGCAAGGAAATAGCGTTTGCAGATGTCTACGTATCGTAGCAATAGAGTTCTTATGATTCTTAAAACGCGATATCGCATCTCATTTCTATGTTTCATGGTAAGGTATAATATGATATGCGAAGTGTTATGTATCCGTCGTCTACACTTCAAATGAATGTAAATGCGACACTTTCTTGCAAGGAAATAGCGTTTGCAGATGTCTACGTATCGTAGCATTGGATTTCTGATGCTTCTTAAAACGCGATATCGCATCTCATTTCTATGTTTCATGGTAAGATATAATATGAATTGCGAAGTGTTGTGTATTCCTCGTCTACACTTCAAATGAATGTAAATGCGACACTTCTTTGCAAGGAAATAGCGTTTGCAGATGTCTACGTATTGTTACAATAGAGTTCTTATGATTCTTAAAACGCGATATCGCATCTCATTTCTATGTTTCATGGTAAGGTATAATATGATTTGCGGAGTGTTATGTATTCCTCGTCTACACATCAAATGAATGTAAATGCGACACTTCCTTGCAAGGAAATAGCGTTTGCAGATGTCTACGTATCGTAGCAATAGTGTTCTTATGATTCTTAAAACGCGATATCGCACCTCATTTCTATGTTTCATGGTAAGATATAATATGATTTGCGAAGTGTCATGCATTCCTCGTCTACGATTCAGATGAATGTAAATGCGACACTTCCTTGCAAGGAAATAGCGTTTGCAGATGTCTACGTATCGTAGCAATAGTGTTCTTATGATTCTTAAAACGCGATATCGCATCTCATTTCTATGTTTCATGGTAAGATACAATATGATTTGCGGAGTGTTATGTACTCCTCGTCTACACTTCAAATGAATGTAAATGCGACACTTCCTTGCAAGGAAATAGCGTTTGCAAATGTCTACCTATCGTAGCAGTAGTGTTCTAATGCTTCTTAGAACGCGATGTAGCATCTCATTTCTATGTTTCATGGTAAGATATAATATGATTTGCGAACTGTTATGTATTCCTCGTCTACACTTCAAATGAATGTAAATGCGTACACTTCCTTGCAAGGAAATAGCGTTTGCAGATGTCTACGTATCGAAGCAATAGAGTTCTAATGCTTCTTAAAACGCGATATCGCATCTCATTTCTATGTTTCATGGTAAGATATAATATGAATTGCGAAGTGTTGTGTATTCCTCGTCTACACTTCAAATGAATGTAAATGCGACACTTCTTTGCAAGGAAATAGCGTTTGCAGATGTCTACGTATTGTTACAATAGAGTTCTTATGATTCTTAAAACGCGATATCGCATCTCATTTCTATGTTTCATGGTAAGGTATAATATGATTTGCGGAGTGTTATGTATTCCTCGTCTACACATCAAATGAATGTAAATGCGACACTTCCTTGCAAGGAAATAGCGTTTGCAGATGTCTACGTATCGTAGCAATAGAGTTCATATGATTCTTAAAACGCGATATCGCATCTCATTTCTATGTTTCATGGTAAGATATAACATGATTTGCGAAGTGTTATGTATTCCTCGTCTACACTTCAAATGAATGTGAATGCGATACTTCCTCGCTAGGAAATAGCGTTTGCAGATGTCTACGTAACGTAGCAATAGCTTTCTAATGCTTCTTAAAGCGCGATATCGCATCTCATTTCTATGTTTCATGATAAGATATAATATGATTTGCGAAGTGTCATGTATTCCTCGTCTACACATCAAATGAATGTAAATGCGACACCTCCTTGCAAGGAAATAGCGTTTGCAGATGTCTACGTATCGAAGCAATAGAGTTCTTATGATTCTTAAAACGCGATATCGCATCTCATTTCTATGTTTCATGGTAAGGTATAATATGATATGCGAAGTGTTATGTATCCGTCGTCTACACTTCAAATGAATGTAAATGCGACACTTTCTTGCAAGGAAATAGCGTTTGCAGATGTCTACGTATCGTAGCATTGGATTTCTGATGCTTCTTAAACGCGATATCACATCTCATTTCTATGTTTCATGGTAAGATATAATATGAATTGCGAAGTGTTATGTATTCCTCGTCTACACTTCAAATGAATGTAAATGCGACACTTCCTTGCAAGGAAATAGCGTTTGCAGATGTCTACGTATCGTAGCAATAGTGTTCTTATGATTCTTAAAACGCGATATCGCATCTCATTTCTATGTTTCATGGTAAGATATAATATGATTTGCGAAGTGTTATGTATTCCTCGTCTACACATCAAATGAATGTAAATGCGACACTTCCTTGCAAGGAAATAGGGTTTGCAGATGTCTACGTATCGTAGCAATAGAGTTCGTATGATTCTCAAAACGCGATATCGCATCTCATTTCTATGTTTCATGGTAAGGTATAATATGATATGCGAAGTGTTATGTATCCGTCGTCTACACTTGAAATGAATGTAAATGCGACACTTCCTTGCAAGGAAATAGCGTTTGCAGATGTCTACGTATCGTAGCAATAGAGTTCTTATGATTCTTAAAACGCGATATCGCATCTCATTTCTATGTTTCATGGTAAGGTATAATATGATATGCGAAGTGTTATGTATCCGTCGTCTACACTTCAAATGAATGTAAATGCGACACTTTCTTGCAAGGAAATAGCGTTTGCAGATGTCTACGTATCGTAGCATTGGATTTCTGATGCTTCTTAAAACGCGATATCGCATCTCATTTCTATGTTTCATGGTAAGATATAATATGAATTGCGAAGTGTTGTGTATTCCTCGTCTACACTTCAAATGAATGTAAATGCGACACTTCTTTGCAAGGAAATAGCGTTTGCAGATGTCTACGTATTGTTACAATAGAGTTCTTATGATTCTTAAAACGCGATATCGCATCTCATTTCTATGTTCATGGTAAGGTATAATATGATTTGCGGAGTGTTATGTATTCCTCGTCTACACATCAAATGAATGTAAATGCGACACTTCCTTGCAAGGAAATAGCGTTTGCAGATGTCTACGTATCGTAGCAATAGTGTTCTTATGATTCTTAAAACGCGATATCGCACCTCATTTCTATGTTTCATGTAAGATATAATATGATTTGCGAAGTGTCATGCATTCCTCGTCTACGATTCAGATGAATGTAAATGCGACACTTCCTTGCAAGGAAATAGCGTTTGCAGATGTCTACGTATCGTAGCAATAGTGTTCTTATGATTCTTAAAACGCGATATCGCATCTCATTTCTATGTTTCATGGTAAGATACAATATGATTTGCGGAGTGTTATGTACTCCTCGTCTACACTTCAAATGAATGTAAATGCGACACTTCCTTGCAAGGAAATAGCGTTTGCAAATGTCTACCTATCGTAGCAGTAGTGTTCTAATGCTTCTTAGAACGCGATGTAGCATCTCATTTCTATGTTTCATGGTAAGATATAATATGATTTGCGAACTGTTATGTATTCCTCGTCTACACTTCAAATGAATGTAAATGCGACACTTCCTTGCAAGGAAATAGCGTTTGCAGATGTCTACGTATCGAAGCAATAGAGTTCTAATGCTTCTTAAAACGCGATATCGCATCTCATTTCTATGTTTCATGGTAAGATATAATATGAATTGCGAAGTGTTGTGTATTCCTCGTCTACACTTCAAATGAATGTAAATGCGACACTTCTTTGCAAGGAAATAGCGTTTGCAGATGTCTACGTATTGTTACAATAGAGTTCTTATGATTCTTAAACGCGATATCGCATCTCATTTCTATGTTTCATGGTAAGGTATAATATGATTTGCGGAGTGTTATGTATTCCTCGTCTACACATCAAATGAATGTAAATGCGACACTTCCTTGCAAGGAAATAGCGTTTGCAGATGTCTACGTATCGTAGCAATAGTGTTCTTATGATTCTTAAAACGCGATGTCGCATCTCATTTCTATGTTTCATGGTAAGGTATAATATGATTTGCGAAGTGTTATGTATCCGTCGTCTACACTTCAAATGAATGTAAATGCGACACTTTCTTGCAAGGAAATAGCGTTTGCAGATGTCTACGTATCGTAGCAGTATAGTTCTTATGATTCCTAAAACGCGATATCGCATCTCATTTCTATGTTTCATGGTAAGATATAATATGATTTGCGAAGTGTTATGTATTCCTCGTCTACACTTCAAATGAATGTAAATGCGACACATCTTTGCAAGGAAATAGCGTTTGCAGATGTCTACGTATCGTTGCAATAGAGTTCTTATGATTCTTAAAACGCGATATCGCATCTCATTTCTATGTTTCATGGTAAGGTATAATATGATTTGCGGAGTGTTATGTATTCCTCGTCTACACTTCAAATGAATGTAAATGCGACACTTCCTTGCAAGGAAATAGCGTTTGCAGATGACTACGTATCGTTGCAATAGAGTTCCTATGATTCTTAAAACGCGATGTCGCATCTCATTTCTATGTTTCATGATAAGGTATAATATGATTCGCGAAGTGTTATGTATCCGTCGTCTACACTTCAAATGAATGTAAATGCGACACTTTCTTGCAAGGAAATAGCGTTTGCAGATGTCTACGTATCGTAGCATTGGATTTCTGATGCTTCATAAAACGCGATATCGCATCTCATTTCTATGTTTCATGGTAAGATATAATATGATTTGCGAAGTGTTATGTATTCCTCGTCTACACTTCAAATGAATGTAAATGCGACACATCTTTGCAAGGAAATAGCGTTTGCAGATGTCTACGTATCGTTGCAATAGAGTTCTTATGATTCTTAAAACGCGATATCGCATCTCATTTCTATGTTTCATGGTAAGGTATAATATGATTTGCGGAGTGTTATGTATTCCTCGTCTACACTTCAAATGAATGTAAATGCGACACTTCCTTGCAAGGAAATAGCGTTTGCAGATGTCTACGTATCGTAGCAATAGTGTTCTTATGATTCTTAAAACGCGATATCGCATCTCATTTCTATGTTTCATGGTAAGATATAATATGATTTGCGAAGGGTTATGTATTCCTCGTCTACACATCAAATGAATGTAAATGCGACACTTCCTTGCAAGGAAATAGGGTTTGCAGATGTCTACGTATCGTAGCAATAGAGTTCTTATGATTCTCAAAACGCGATATCGCATCTCATTTCTATGTTTCATGGTAAGGTATAATATGATATGCGAAGTGTTATGTATCCGTCGTCTACACTTGAAATGAATGTAAATGCGACACTTTCTTGCAAGGAAATAGCGTTTGCAGATGTCTACGTATCGTAGCATTGGATTTCTGATGCTTCTTAAAACGCGATAT